>NC_073746.1:38129269-38435877 GCF_029784135.1 Toxorhynchites rutilus septentrionalis
GGATGTAAAATCAAAGTTTCGAAAACGAAAGCGTTACGTCGGAGACCGAGATTTTGAGCGTTAATAGCTCCTAAACAACTGAACGAAATGGTATGATAAACACTTCATTCGAAAGATAAAACGCGTTCTATACTTGTTACTTTCTGATCCAAAAACTTGTTTCAATAGTCTTAAATTTGCTTTCAAAATAGGCTATTGAAATCACCAATCGGTATATAAGCGAGCGCCGCTCGGAAATCCACTCTGTTCTCAGTTCTCAGTTCTGTTGTGGTGAAGCTCTTCGTTTATCATGAAAGCGCGAATGAACGGTGTCACCAAGAGCCTGTTTGTGCACCTTAGGCCAGAAGGGAATCCATCAGGAGGAGAGTGATGCCACAAACGGTTCCCCGGGAAGATTTCGAAGCAGCCGCTACACACACACACATACACGCGCGGAACTCTTCGTTTGGATGCCATTCAGCATCGAGAAAATTCCGGAAAGATCTAATCGTTGCTCAAAAATAATCTGCCAGTTCCCCTGAAAATTGAAAAAGTACATTCATGCGAAAGAGTTTATTTTAACGTTTTCTATCCATGTAACACTTTATTCCCCTCTAGTTTGCCTTCCAAATTGCCATCGTAAATCACACCTTCTCTTGACTCCATCACGCACAAAAAGCATACTTAAGCGATATTCTGTTGGTGAAACGCATTCATTTTTCGTGAGGACATCGACAAGGCAAAATCGTAATTAAACGAGCTGGACGGGATCGAGGATCGAGGGATTTATTACCTGGCCTGACCTGACCTGAAACGCAATCAGTTTGTGTTAACTGTGAGGGAGCGCAGAAAAGCCGATCGATCAGAAGGAGAAGAGAAGGTGACCAAGAGAGTATTAGCATCGAAAAACGGTTCCCCGGGAAGACATTGAAGTAGCCGCCACACACACACACACACACACACACACACATACACGCGCGCAACTCTTTTCGTTTGCTGGTTATCGAGAAGAAACCTGGAAAGAAGTGATCGTTGCTGAAAAATAATCTGCCAGTTCCCTTGAAATTGAAAATTACATTCAAGTGAAAGAGTTTATTTTAATGTTTTCTATTCATATAATGCTGCGACCAAATACGATTGGTTTTGTGATTTTTCAATCAAGTGCAATCAACAGGTGGTTATCGAGTTAGCATTAACCACTAGTGGACTTCGAGAAGAATCGAGAAGTATCCGGAAAGATGTCATCGTTGCTGAAAAATAATCTGTCAGTTCCACTTGGAATTGAAAATTACATTCAAGTGCAAGAGTTTATTTAATGTTTTCTATCTATATAATACTGCGACCACATACATTTGGTTTTGTGATTTGTCAATCAAGTACAGTTAGCAGGAAAGTTTCTGAAGATTATTCTTCAGAACAAGGTTTTTTGTATCCAATATTGGATACATAAAACCTTGTGCAGAATGGATTTAGATTCAAAATCAAACATATGATCACTAAATCAACGATAGTCCTACGTCACCCTTGCGGTTATACTATAGATATAACCCACTTCCAGTTTTTTTAAGAGCTTTTGTTTACCGCTAATCACAGCTCCTCCTGCAGATCCATTCTGAACAATGATAAACCTGCGCAACGGTCGTAAAGCACTTCTTTTGAAGCTGACTCAATGATGACCGTTAGGAACGCACTATCGTTGATCCCATTCACGACATGGGTGATGATAGCCTCAGCATCCAAGTTCGCTTTCGCACCAAGTGGCTCGAATGTACCTTAACACTTTCCGCTTCACTTTTCCTTCACGAAAAGTATACAAAATGCATGAAGAACGCGTAGCAGATCGAACCGGTAGAGGAAGGAAGCGGAATATTGCGATGATCGTCGAATTTCTCGAGAAGGGGCTAGAAATCCTTTCACTATCAGCCGAGTGATTCATGAAAATGCTGACTTAAATATCTCCGAACAAATTGTGCACGGGCGACTTCAGAAATTGGGTTATAAGAGTAGACTTGTTAACTTTGTTAACTTTGTATTTTACATACATATTTAGCATATATTTTTGGCTGAAATTTATTTCTGCAGGATCAAACCCCCCATATTCGCCCAAAAATACATCGATAAGCCGATAGAGTTCTGGAAACAAAAATATACAAAAGACGGTCAAGCACGGAGGTGGCAGAGTCATGGTGTGGAGGTGCTTTGCTTGGTCGGGTGTCAGTAATCTTGAAAGAATTGATGTTATGAATACGACCGATTACTTCATCAGCTTTTTAAAAGGAATCTTAAAGAGTCGGTGCTAAAATTTGACTTAGAGAAGAAGTTCGTTTTTCAACAAGACAACGATCCTAAGCATACCGCCCACAAAACCACTGTGTGCGTCCGTTATGCTTTTGGAAAGGCCACCGCAAAGCCCGGACTCAAACCAATAGAATATTTGTGGTTTATTTTGGATCAATATGTTCACAAAGGAGATGTCACCAACCGTGACAAACTGTTTAATGCTTTGGAAAAAGCCTCGATATTCATCCTAAGTTCCAACATATAAGAAACCTCGTTGAAAGTATGCCTCGACGTCTGCAATCCGTGATTGAAGCTAAAGGCGGCCAAACTAAATACTATTGTATAGAAGAATCAGTTTGAATGACGAATTACTGTAATGCGTACTCTATTCCGTCCTCCAGAAAAAATACCAATTTCCCAATAAATGCTCTTTTTAAGTTGATGTATCTTTCTCATGTCGCTGTATCCAACAAATTCCGAAAGGACACTCCAGTACTGTCTTCTGTTAGAAAATATCACAGCTGCGTACTTTATGTTTGACGTACAACTACGTCTTTCATTTCTATACTGGGGTGTAAGCTCAAAATTTCGAAAACGAAAGCGTTACGCCGGACAACGAGATTTTGAGCGTTAATAGTTCCTAAACAACTGAATGAAATGATATGATAAACACTTCATTCGAAAGATAAAATGTCTACGCATTATATGCTTGTTACTTTTTGATCCAAAAAACTTGTTTCAATAGCCCTAAAATTGCTTTCAAAACAGGCTATTGAAATCACCCCAATATATAAGCGGTATATAAGCGAGTGCCGCTCGGAAATCCACTCAGTTACGACTAGAGATGGGCAAATCAGCTCATCATGGTGAGCGGCTCAGAGCCGTTCAGCTCATACAAGTGAGCTGCTCATTTGGAACAGCTCTTCAGCTCAGTTGAATTTTGCAGTTGTCCACACAATTGCATATGAAACGTAATCACCATGGGACATTGCATAGTGTGCATTTTTTAATAGACGGAAAGCAAAAAATAAACGAATTTAATTCGTAATTGTACAAAAACTAAAACTGATATGAATTCTAATAATATAATATACAACAAATAATGTATGCTGAAATCCAACATAGAAGATGCTTAGGATATGCTGAACTTAAACAACAGAAAAACCAGCAGTAGCCAAATAGAATGCCTCCAGGAATATTGGCCGAGACAACGTTTTTTGAAAAAAAAAACCATCGAGATTTTTTTTTGCATCCGAGGATATAAAAATAAATCCACTAATAGGTGCAACGAGAAATAATTAGTCGCGATCACAAAGGTAACAAAAGGACCAGTATCAATCATCAACATTTATGCCGGGTGGTTTTCTGAATTGTTTTGATTCAGCACGCGGAAATAAATGTATGTGTTTCCACAGTAATGTTTACATAACAATGTAATATATTAAATTTATTTACAAGCAATAATAATGTGTATTATTTTGTTTGGCCATATAAGAAAAATTTAATGAAGTAACGAACGATTGAATATCTTCAAAACAAAAACCGTTTTTCCTATCTGGCATCTCTGCTAAAGCTAAAGTACGAAGAGGGATACACGAAAACAAACTGACGTCATGCCATGAAGCGCGGGAGACGAAAAATTCTTTCGCGTCTCGCAATTCACACTCTGCAGCTTTTGCGCTCCACAGCTATGCAGCTCAACAGCTCAGTTGCTCAACAGCTCAACAGCTCATCAGCTCAACAGCTCAACAGCTCATCAGCTCAGCAGCTCATCAGCTCAACAGCTCAATGGCTCATCAGCTCATCAGCCCAACAGCTCATCAGCTCTAGCTCCGTAATGAGCTGATGAGCTGCGTTTTTTTGATTGCGAGCCGATCCGAATCCGCTCACTATGATGAAGCGATTAGAATGAACAGCTCATAGGCGGATGGCACATCTCTAGTTACGACTGCGCAACGATTGAGGTACGATCGCTGGAATGGATGGATGTTTTCCTAACACAGACTTCAAAACCATGGAACCTGTGGAAATCGGCATAGCAAATTGCAAAATTGGGTACTTTTGTACTCGCTTGCGTTTCTGGAATCGGAATGTTTTTCTAACACAAACTTCAAAACCATGGAGCCTGTGGAAATTGGCATAGAAATTTAGATGCAAGCAGTGGGAACTTTCGTACTCGTATTTTGCAAATTGGAATGTTTCCCTAACACAGATTTCAAAACCATGAAGCCTGGGGAAAGATGCAAAACGGAATGTGTTTTCCCAATACAGATTCTGAAACCAAGAAGTTGGGAGAACCGGCATTGCAGATGCATTCAATTCGGCATCTTTTATACTTCCAAACATTTTCACACTCCAGAATTCGTTTTGCTATCACGGTCTACAAAAGCGGGTATTTTTTTCTCATTTGATCTTTTCTCCTTCAGGGAATTGCTGTAGGGGAGGTGGGGGTAAAACGGACATGTTAAGGAGAACTTTAATTATATTTTTGGAAATTTTTGTTTCCCAAAACTTTGATGCAGTTTCTTGCAATTCAATATACTGTTTTCCTATCTAATTGGCCAAATATTTTACAAAAAAGTGTTTTTCAATGTTTTTCACTAAAATTAAAACTGACCGAAAAGTCAACATTTTTTTCGATGCAGGTATAATGGGGGTGGGGGTAATATGGATAGGTTTGTAGTATATGAAGCGTAGAAGTTTATCGATCGCGATGGAATAATTTTATTCAACCAAGGTCCGAACTTATCACGAATATCCGTTAAATGATGAAAAAATCGAATTTATCCACCTAGAAGTGATATCGTACTTTTCAGCAGTATAAACGGACAGACTCTCAACTATTTTGCTTTTGGTTCTAGTCAGCTTCTAAGCAGTCCACATGTGACGATTTGATTTCCATTTATAGACGCAGGATATTCCTTAGGAATAGATTAAACAGACTTTTCACAGTTCATCTCACTCCCACTGGCAACTGTCCGTTTTACCCCAGTATAATTATTTCAATAATTTAAATGTTTCCACTCAACAAAGAATTTACTTTTCCGTACATACCTAATATTGCTTCTCTGTTAACTCACAAACCGAAATATAGCCATCAGCGATTTGAATTTTGATATTAAACCACTTAATATCGAAGCAGCTAAAATTACATTCTCACGCGGAATCATGTATGATTTTCGGTTTTTGTTTCCCTATTCCACTTTTGATCAGTATTCATTGCCATATTGTGGCTTAAATATTATAGAATAACATGTAGAAGGTGTTCTCATTAACAGAAATCGGAAATTCAAAATGTAACTACATCGAAAGCTCTCTATAGCGACATCGCAAGAGATCGTCGTTATAGAGAGCTTAGATAGAGGCGAATGAACTGCAAAGTTTAAAGCCTATTAAAAACAAAGAAAGAAGAAGAAGAGAGCTTAGATGTCGCTATAATGAGAGAAAAGTTCAAGCTCACTCCAAACAATCACATTCTATTAGAAACAAAACCAATCGATGTCTAACCACATTGAAACAAAAAACATTGGACAATGAATGTAAAAGTCAGCTCATTCATCCGATACAAAGTTTTCTCTAGATAGAAAAAAATAATAAATTGTTAATTGATTTTTGTTGTTAATGAACCAGCATAGATAATTTGGAAAGCATCTGCTTGCTCCGTCAGGACCTGATTTAATAAATGATTAATTTGATTTATCTCATCGCTAAACAAAATATACCAATTGAACATCATTGAAGCCAATATTATTACCCTTCACGACTCTAGTCCATATTTTTTATGGTGAATGAATTGTGCATTGTGCGGCACATTGAATTCATTATACAATGTTGTCTTTTTAATACCCTTTTCGAACCTTTGAATTATGACCAATTTATTTTGCAGTGGAACAAACGATACTTAAAGCTATTGCCTCAATTTGATATCAAAAGCTTTATCCATATAACAATTGCGCAAACAATACATTAGTTTTTAAATTTATTGCCAATTTAATGAAATTTTTTTCTAGAACGGGATTTTTGTTCAACAATTGTTCGATTAATTTGTTTCAATAAGCTTTTCCTACATTTTATGGTTTAAATTTCTGTTTTTGTAAGTATCCGAAAATTTAAATCAGACGTAAACAGATGTTCAAAGTTGTTTAAATCTTATAATACACTACATAGACTATTTACGTTCGTTAGCACTGACATTGACATACACACTATGGCATTGAGTATTGTCGTAATAGAGAGTATTATGTTTTAGTAAATAGAAGCGATCATGTGTCGTTATAGGGAAAGGTGGTTATATAGAATTTTTTTTAATCCCATTTATTTATTTATTAGGCTCATTAGCATTTTAGCTGTAACAGAGCCGGGTTTTAATCGTGTACATGTACATATGTTTATGTTTCTATAAACTGTAAATTACACAGTAGTTAGTAGTAGCCATTTAGGCGTTAAGTTTTTCTGTTCCATTACATTATGGTAAATTACACAGTAGTAGCCATTTCGGCGTAAGGGTATTCTTTCTGTTCTTCCATTGTTTAGCAGACCGGACAGCGGAGACAGTTGATATTGATCATTGTTGAGTTATTTATAGAAAAGCAGCCCGATGTTTCTTGCAGAGCAGAGCAGTTGTATGGATGAATCGATCCTATTTCGACCGTGGATCGATTTCCATCGCTGATGATGTTTGCGTGGACGTAGTTATTCTATAACAACACAAAGATGGTCAATTGAGGGCCCTGAGTTTGAACTCACGACCGATCGCTTAGTAAGCGAACGCGTAACCAAGTGGCTACGAAGACCCCCATTATATAGAAATGTCGCAATAAAGAAAAGAATTTGTATGCGATTGTGAAGGTACCTTCGGAAATGTCGTTATAAAGAGATTTGTCGCTATAAATTTTGTCGTTTCAGAGAGCTTTAATTGTATACAAATCGACCACCTGTTCATATTACCCCCACTGTCCGTATTATCCGCGGTTCCCCTACAACTAATATGCATTTTGTTAGAGTTATGGAGCTTTAAGTTGAAAAGTTTTTTTTTGTTTGCGTCTATCAAACTCATCTCATCCTACAGAGTCTGACTCACAATGGTTTGGAATGCCACATAAAACTCACCTTCTTCTGTCTTAGTTTCACCGCCAGCTTCAACCGATTCAGATGCATTCGATCGCCATGTTCGAAAGCCGGTCCAGTGGGATCATGATTTAAAAGTACCTCCAGTTCGTGCGAAGATCTAGTGTGATCTAGTAGAGCCGTTGCAAAATCCTGGCACTGACGTCGCAGCTCTTGATATTCGTTCTGAAAAATTAAGCAATAATACAAAATAATTAAGATGCCTTTCACTCCATACTAACCTTGAACTCATGTTCGAGAAAACTCAGCCGTCGCAGTTCCCAACTCAGCTCGAATGCCGTCAGTATTGGATCCTTGGAGGACAAGGCAACCAACGAGGGGCTAGCGAGAGCGCGATATGCATTTATCCGAGATCGAGAGTGCCGCAGGGAATCCTCCTGTCTGGATGTGACACAATCGTCACAACCACACCTGATGTGGGAAACAGAAAACGAAAATCTGAATGCAAGGCGGAACATATGGACGATTTCAAATATACCTGACATCATGCGGCATCGGAAGCGTGGCTCCCCGGTCGAGCAGAATTTTGATAATCTCATAGTTGTCACGATGTGCAGCTAAAATCAGAGGTGTGATGTCCGGTGTGAAAGTGGCCGTGTCGGGTGGGAGCGCTTCCCAACTCTGAAAGGAAGCAAAAAAAACCACAACATACGAAAGCCAGGGTAAATCGCTCCATCCTCTCATTCGCCCCAGAAAAAAAACCCGAAACCACTCACGTGTGGATCCCCATTTTTGTGACTGCTATCCTCGTGGTCCAGCAGCACTTCAACCGCTTCGACAAATTCCTCCGAGATGGCGTGCAGAAGTGCGTCCTTAGTGTCCACCCGGTGATTGATGAGCAGCTCGACCATCTCCAGATTCTCGTTGTCGATGGCCATCAGCAGGGCGGACCTTCCCAAGGGGTCGACACAGTTGATGTTAATGTGTCCCTCGGCCTCGACCTTCTCCAGTATCCTTTGTGTGTGTTTGTGTGTATGAGTGAGTGAGCAAGAGGCGATAAGGAGAATTCAGCATGGCAAGGAATGAAAAACTCGGTTGATGAACATACCTTCGCGTACTGGCGACATCGCCTCGTTCTACCGCAAGAAGATACTTCTTCTCGTCCAGGGAGAGGGCCGCTATCTCTTGATGGGGTCGGACCACGTTTTCCTCCTCCATCATGCCGTGGATGCTGTGCCTCTGTGAGGAGAGACAAAACGGAAAACGATGCGTTTAATTTCTGAGCTGAAAATGGCAGCAGCTGTGTTGACGATAATATTAACACGGTTCCTTTCACTCCAGAAACACACACGTATGCTGGGTAGAAAGTGTATGACAGTCGGGATGAAGATTGACGGCCTCGAAGCTCTGTGGTTGACGCTGTTGCTCTTTCCGATCACGATTTGACATTTTGACATCGGCCGACAAAATGTTCACAAAACACAATCGTTCCATTTGAGCGTGGTTTCTTAATCTTATTTTAATCTGGGATATATGATATTCTACTCAGCGTGAGTAAAATTTTTTGGGAATGTTCACAATTGGTTGTGAGCTTCACAATTTGAATTATTTCCATTTTTGGAAGTGATGCGACTGCGTAACTTTAACAATTACTGGTGCATTGCGTAGTTTTAAAATGGATAACATTCCATCAAAACGTTTCTAGGGTATCAGACAGTTCAACCGGGCCCAAGTGAAAATCAGTATTTCGCAGGAAGCTGCGTATGCAAAATCGAGATGACCTTTTTCATTGGCACCCTAATCCATACGTTTTGGCTCGTATTTCGAAAAAACAAAAATAAGTCCAAGAGAGTCGATTCTTGACATTTTTTTGTTAAATTTAAATGACAGTTAATCTCCGCGTTTCATGAAATTGGATTACATTTGACATCATTTTTGACGTAGGATTACGTCTTTCGGGAACATATTGGGGGACAAATTGAAAATCGAAAATCGAGCCCATCGTGAAAATTGTCCAATTTTAAACGCTAATTGCTCAGTCATTTCTAGATCAACATGTCGAAAGGGCCTATCTTCTTTGATCGATTCTCTTCATCGCCTTTCTCTTTCGTTAACCACGGCCTTTCAGACAGATTCAACCTCAGTTTTGCCATGTAGTTTGATAAACGAGGTCCCCTTTTACACTTCTTATCGTCTAACACATCTGGAATACCGAACAACCAAACAAAACGGCCCTTTTTAGGACCACCAAATCATTATCAAAGAGTTTACCGATGTATTTTTTTCCAACATATCCAAAATCAACAGATAGCCTAACGGAATCCTACGTCAACTATGCGGTCGTGTCTCGGATACAACCCTCCTGTGACCGTTTTCATGTTATTATTCCACCAGAAAAATTCATTGTGATTTTCACTTCACAGTGACAAAACACAATGCTCAATGCCGTCATCGCGAATCGAACAGTGCTGCGAGCTCTTTTTCCTCTCTCCCTCCAAAATCTTACTTCAAAAATGACAGCTTAACATACATTTGGTAGATTCTATATGTATACAAATTAAAGCAATTACAACACACACTGTTTTGACTCATATTCCGGACAAACTCGAATTCCAAACACTTAATTTTAAAAACTAAATTCACCGATCATCAATGTTATACATAGTTGAATTATGAAGGCCTCGATATTATTTAGAGTATACTCTTCCTTATAACATTATTCATATATATCAAGACAGCATTGATGTTCAGTGAATTTATTTTTTAAAATGAAGCGTTCGGAATTTGAGTCAAAATCGTAACTCGATATTGCTTCTCTACGTCAACGCTGTGCAGAAGACAAAGAATAGAGCGGTTTCTTATATTATTTTTAAAGAAAACGTTAAGTAATAGATCACTATCATAAAAGGCCTCTTTGAACTCTGCAAAGAATTTGGTTCAAATGTGGATGTAACTTGTAGCATAGAATACTGAATAGAATGTGTAGCAAGTAAAATGTCGATTTGGTTCATTTTGTCGCTTATAAAGGGTGTGTCACATCAAATTGCATCACAGAAAAAACGCTGTAGAAATTTAATTTTTAGGAATTATATCTTCAGATTTCGCTTATAATCAGATAAGAGTGTAGAGATCACGTTGGCCATGCTTCACTGTCAATTTTTCGTAAATTTGGAAAAATGTCATCGAACGAAAAAGAGCGTCGTGAATTAATCCTGTGCACTCATTTCGAGAATCCGGAGTTGTCACATCGGGACATCGGTAAGATGCTGGGAATCGTACAATCCACGGTCAGCAGAGTACTAAAACGATATTTCTAGAACCTAACCATCGACCGGAAGGTGAAGAACGGCAAAAATGGATGCTCCGTCAGTGAAAAAGATCACAAGCGCGTAGTTAAGCAGTTTGGACGTGATCCGAGAAGTTCGGTCCGGGATGTCGCCAATAAGCTAAATTTGTCAAGTTCATTCGTCCAGCGGACCAAGCAGCGGGAGGGCCTGCGTACATACAAGGTTCAGAAGGCTCCTAACCGCGACGAAAGGCAAAACATGGTGGGGAAGACGCGAGCCCGGAAGCTGTACACCGAAATGCTGACGAAGCCGCATTGCCTGGTAATGGACGACGAAACCTACGTCAAAGCGGACTTTCGTCAGCTGCCGGGCCTGTTGTTCTTCTCCGCAGAGGACAAATTCAGCGTTCCGGAGGAGATTCGCAAGTAGAAACTATCCAAGTTTGCCAAAAAGTACATGGTGTGGCAAGCGATCTGCTCTTGCGGAAAGCGGATCGCCCCCCTCGTGATGACCGGTACGGTAAACGGGCAGGTTTACCTTAAGGAGTGCCTACAGAAGCGCTTACTACCACTATTGAAGCAACACGAGGGCCCGACCATCTTCTGGCCGGATCTCGCTTCGTGCCACTATTCAAAAGACGTGTTGGAGTGGTACGAAGCCAACGGGGTCTCCTTCGTGCCAAAGGAAATGAACCCGCCCAACGCGCCGGAGCTTCGCCCAATAGAGAAATATTGGGCGATTTTGAAGCAGGCCCTCCGGAAGAACCCAAAAGTTGTCAAATCGGAGGCGGACTTCAAGAGAAAATGGATTTCTGTTCAAAAAACTACAACCTGACGTTGTACAGAACCTTATGGACGGGGTAAAGAGGAAGGTGCGAGCATACGGGCTTGGGCTCGAAGTATGAATAAAAAGAAAATGCCAAAAGTTGTTTAATAGTTTTTATTTTACTGTCTAAAATTTTCAAAAGGATCGGTCTACTGGGCGAATTTCTACAGCGTTTTTTTCGTGATGCAATTTGATGTGACACACCCTTTAGTCACCTATACAAATATAGCCAACACAGGTTTAGGCCCCTGCATATTTTCCTTGAACAGTATCCAACGAGAAAGCGACGTTCTGGAATGACAGAATTTTCAATATACGAGAAAGATAAAGATCATGAAACAAAATTGTACATATAAAATTTAATAAATGTATATCTGCCTACAAAAATGATGCATTGGCTTTCCCAAAAATCGGCATGAATTTTCCGGACAATCCAATATGAACAATCCTGATTTTTGAAAAATATAGTTAGCAACCCTGCTATTAAGATAAAATAGATATTACGCTCTACAAAATGGAGATAGCATATGAAGCATATCGAATTTCCGAACATACGGATTTAGACGACCCGGCAGCTGTATAGTATGCCTACAAGCTGTTTCCTTTAACGTCTCCGTTTAACTATTTTATCAAAAACTACTACCGTAATTTTATAGAATTGTTTATTCACTACTACTCTTTAAAGTAATTAACAAGTTTTATCATTTTTGTTAGATCCTTCCTTACATGACTTCTTTGAAGTGAGTAACCCCTCGTCTGCACATGTTATGACAGGCTGTGCGACATTCTCTACAACTTTTCAATTGACGCGATACAAACAAAAAGTCACAACACAAAGAGTTTAAAAAAAAAACAAAATGTGTGGAAAGAAAATCAGCATTCAAGCTCGAAATGTTGTTGTTCAGGATCATTTACAGCAGATTTCACAGCGAAAGATTACAGAGAAGTTCGGAATAAGCCGGGGAACAGTCGGTGAAATTGTGCACAAGCACAAAGCTTACGGTTCGTTTGCTGACAGATCCGGATGATGGAAATGCAATGGAAAATGTTGTTTTTATAATAAAGAATCATGAAATTGTATTTATACTTAACAAAATTGTTTTTTATTCAAACAAAATTACAGAAAATCGTTATCTAATGCTGTTTTTAATATAATGTAATCAACACTTTGTTTCTATCGCTTCAATATCGATTGCCAACAATACCGCACAGCTCTAACTGTCATAATATGAAGAAGCGAGGGGTTACTCTAAGTTTTTGAGTGATATTAATATTGTTTTTTGAGGGTGTGTTCATAATTTTTGTCGCATATTCGCATATTCGCATATTCGCACGCATTAAAGGGAGTCATGTAAGGGAGCAAATAATTGTGCTCCCATGGCCGAGTGGTTAGCGTCACAACTAACATGCCGGGTGTTCGGGTTCGATTCCCGTTCTGGTCGGGGGAATTTTTCGTCAAAGAAATTTCCTCCGACTTGCACTGTGATCACGCGTATTCTAGAGCTTGCCACTCAGAATGCATTCAAGGCGTGTTACTTGGCATAGAAATCTCAACTAAGTACTAATAAAAATGACGCAATTAATACTACGTTGAGACGGCGAAGTTCCTCTAGGAACGTTAGTGCCATTGAAGAAGAAGAAGAAGAAGAAGAAGAAGAAGAAGTAAGGGAACAAATAAAATCTTACAAAAATGGTGAAACTTGTTAATTACTTGAAAGAGTAATAGTTAACGAACAATTCTATAAAATGACGGTAATAGTAGTTATTGTGCTGATAGCTTCTCCATAAGTTTTATAAGAAGAATAATTTTACCATCAAACGATGATTGATTTCTAGAGAATGTTGGGAGTCACTCACCTCTTCCCAATGCTTTGTGTATTCAAAAATTATTCGCAGCGGTATTTTAAAAAAATGCGCATCGATGCTACATTAGTTGATCGTTATAGGTACACCGGAAAATGAGATTCGATTGGTACGAGGGTCACTATTTATATTTCGGGAATTGGCAACACTGATGTCATGTGAGTCCATCTGACGGTTCCATCGTAAAGTTTGACATTTTTGACGATATACGTACTCAGAACATTTTGTCATACGGACGCTATTTGTTTATTTTATATTTAGTTGAAAGTTTGGTCTCGGCAAAAAAATGGAACTGAAACGTGAACATTTTCGTGCGATGATTTTTTACGACTTTCGACGTGGATTATCACAACAAGAGTGCGTCAATCAACTTAATTTGACTTTTGGCGATGAAGCTCCATCAAAAACCACTGTGTATCGCTGGTATAGTGAATTCAATCGTGGTCGTAGTTCGCTGTCCGACGAGTTTCGTGAAGGTCGTCCAAAATCGACTGTAGTACCAGAAAACATCAATGCTGTGCACGAAATGATTAAGCAAGATCGTCATGTAACCTATTGTGAGATTGAGGCATCCCTAAGCATTAGTTCCACCAGCATATATGCGATTTTACATGAACACTTAGTTGTGCGAAAATTATGTTCACGTTGGATCCCACATAATTTGACAATCGCTCAAAAAAAAGGCTCGTGTCGATTGGAATAAATGCTTTGAAAATTGGTTTAAGCGCAAAAGTGTATCGATCATCGTGGCGAGTACTTTGAAAAACAATAAAAATATATTCGCAGCTTAACTATTTGTTTTTGCTCCTATTCCCGAAATATAAATAGTGACCCTCGTATGCAAATCATCTTAAACTGTTCGCAGCAAAAATAGTTATTCAAACTAAAACTATTTTATACAGAAATTACTTGTTTTTTTATTTGTCACTTTTACTGCATGACGCGAACGACGTAAAAACGGTCTACGTGAATCAAATTTGGCCAGCTCCTTTGAGTTTATCATCAGTAAATTTGAATCCATTAACCGCCGAGCCTTACTATCTAGTTGCATCTGCTATAATTTCAGTACCTAAATCATGTCAGCACCACAATAATTTCACATTTTATCCGCCAGCTCGGACTTCCTGCTAGGATGGTTCAATTCACTACGTTATGTCTTAGCTAACCCCGCCTTCGTCACGATCCCGTTCTAGCATATTTTCGCGCGGGAATTTTCTCATAACTCAAGCTGGGAAACACCGGAAAATGACATAACCTGCAGCCAGCAGCTCGGGAAGGGATAGAAGGGACAGTAAAAACAGGTCCACTTTCCGGGTAAAATTCGAGCACTACCTTAAACAAGCGTCCTTCGAGCGCAAAAACCGACGGAACGTGTCTTTCGCTTCGGCCAAGTCGGTTCCCCAAAAAAGCGGGCAAATGGTGAAGGAAAATAAATGTCCATATCCTTGAAAGTATGTCTTCATCGGATCGTTTGCGGGTATGAAAAATTATCTTGAGACGACGGCGGGAGAGAAAACGGCGTCTCTGAATTTGATGGCTTCTTCAGGCGATGCAAAGAAATCAAAAATCATCACACTTTATAGCAGATGAGGAACTTGTCTGTGACCCAGCCCAGAGAAGGTTTTTCCCGTTTGCACTCATGGGGCTGAAGGTGATGAAATAGTTTACGGGAAATTTATTTAAATGTTTTCCCAACAAACTGTTTCCGTGTTCTTGGGATTAGCGGATTGGAACAGGGTGTGTGTGTGTGTGTGTGGGGGGGGGGAAGTGCAGATTGCGAGAGTTTGTAACCAAGCAGAAAATAAACGATGATAAATTGCGGTTGGATGCTGGGAGCTTAGAAACTACGGAAGGGGTGATTTGCGGTTGGATATCCGCTCTCTTCGGATTCTTCCCACAACTCAACTTATCTCGTTTACGGCCCTTTTTTGTTTGGCACAGAGGGGCGCTGGAGTGGAGAAAAGCTCATAAAACTACACGATTTGAAATTTCTGCCCCTGTAGAAGCCGATACTGGCACATCCTGTCGGTGAAATATTGCCGAGGATATCTTCTGGTCAAGTGCTTGTACAAAATTGATATGTAACGTGGATTTTGACCTCTTTTGTTCCATTTAAAAGGGATGATCCCAAACAACAGCAACAGATGCTTGAACAAAGAAACTGAGTTTTCAGATTTGATTACTCCATTCCTTGTTTCCATATTGTTGAAGCCTAATTATGTTTTTCTTGCATCACCCTCCCGAGGTGGTGTTCCGAGAGAAAAACGGAATGGTAATAGAATTGGATGATGAAGAGACCTACCATTAGGTTTGGAGGCAACAATAAACCATTGCTAGACTGATATTTTAACGACCCGAAGCGACAGAAAATTATTTTCCGTGATAGCACCCTCAATTTAAGGATGTTTTCTTCCCCTCCACTCTCTTCCCCTTTCGGATCCGTCCCAAAACGAACATTACTTTTTATTGAGTTGTTTTTCCATACACATTCGTTAACCCAAAGTCATTCTTGCGTTAGAAGCATTCACTCCCCCACATACACGCACACTTAACCTATGAATTCGTCACGGTTGTTTGGAGAAGATTTTTCTTCGACTTCATTTTGATGCTTTCTTGGGAAATATTTTGATCACATTGTCCTGCTAGTGGAAGAGCAAGTCAAGTCGGGCGCGCGCCTTGTATGGTCAATGTTTACCATTTGTCGGACATTATGCAAACAATGCGATTGATTTTTGCTTTTCGGTAGATATTCTACACCACCCATTCACTGGCCCTTGCCAGACAGTGGTGGTGTGGCACTTTGTCGTGATTGTATCTTGACCAGTGGCGATGAAAATGTTGTTTAATCACGTTTCAGTGTAAAAGACGCTGTAACCCACATATAGCTCAAAGAATGAATTCTCTGTTCTGAGACTACATATGGGGATAGACAAAAAATGAAACCATCAACATATTGTCAATGCACGAAAAATCATGGCTCATTGAAAAATATAATAAAAATATACTGGTTACATATAGAGCAACTCCACGCCAAATCAGCCGGCCGCTGACCCGACCGACGATTTTTTTGAAACTTTGTACATGAGTAATATGCTATGCTGTTCAGCCGAAAAACAACACATTTTGACGCGATCCATTAAATTTTATTGAAACTTGGTACATATGACAGAAGCTACCCAAAATCACAATTTTCATAATCATATGACTAATTTATCGAGCGATTTTTCAAAAGGGCGTATTCAAAATCATTGATCTTCCTTTTTAAAAAAATCGTAACTCAAAAACAGGGTATCAGGGTACGAAGTTTGACAAAATTGTTGGAAAATTAATGAGCTATTCAGGAAAAATATCATTTCAGATGCACTGTTAAAAAATCTTACTCAAAAAATCAATTTCATATTGAAAACTCTTCTATCGGTCTGAATCATATTTCGGACACTATGTAATAATATCTTGAAATGCTCAATGCCTTGTCCGGCCAGAAGACGTACTTCCCATCCGCGTGATGCTCGTTCAGGAACGGCAGCAGGATTTTATCGAGGCACTCTTCTCGATAGATTTGTTGGTTGATTGCCAGACCGCTCGGCTTAAACCAAGGCTTTGAAATGCCCCGGTCGGAAATGGCGATGTACAACATAACCTTTTTTTCAAACTTGTGCTTGAACTTATATTTCACTTCAGGCGGTGTCTTGTGACTTGTCGCTGGAGTAGTAATTATCATTTCCTGGAATATGCGTTTTGGACAGCGGAAAATAGCTTTCGTCGTCCAGAACGAAAGACGTCCCGCGGTATTTTTTGGTCATCCACCGACACTGTGATTTAACCGTCTCAATCTGCTCCTCCGTGCACTCCGGCGACCTCGTCTTCTTCCTGCAGACGATTCCTTCCATCTTGAGGGTCCGATGGATCAATACGTGGGAGCAACCATATTTCCGACCGGCGTCACGCAGGCTGGTTGCGTCCTTGTTGTCAAACATCTTCTTTAACGATGTCTTCCTCTGCTTCGTTATTATCGTCACCGGACGACCACTTCCGACCTTCCGCTCTACGTTCAGGGAACCCAGGATACGATATACCGTACTGACAGGTACATTTTGTTCCTTAAAATGTGCCACCGTGAACTTTTTTCCTTGCTGGAAATGCGTTTCGTAGAACCGTACAATGCGTTCGCGGAGCACTTGCTGTTTCGACGCCATCTTTGCTTTGACTAAATTCAAACTAGCAAAACCAAACACGCCTACTGTTTCTAGGGAGCCCAAAAAGCAATTTTCTTGGAGAAAGAAAATTTTACGCTCTTTATTTGAGTTACTGAAAGGAATTGAAAAAATTCTCATTTTTTATTTAACACCCGTTAGATTAACTTCTAACAGGAGAAAATGTGAAATGTTGGTTCCTCCCTATGCTGCCGTGCATTCTGGCAACTCATCAACTCACAGTAAACGGGTCATGGGATATGTTGTATAAAGGAGTAGAACCTGCGAATAAGTTGATTGAAATGACGAAGCGCCAAAAACTTGAGGAAAACTGAGTTAAGACGATGAAAGAAATTTAAACATTAGTTAAGTTGAGGAAGCAGGAAGAACGGATAAAGCAGAAGATAAACTTGAAGAACTGAAAAACGCAAAAAAAGCTGCAAATTCACGAACTAAGAAAGCGAAATTGGAACGAAAGGATAATGACAAAATAGATGAAACTATGCAACAACAATGAAGAGCTCTCTGGATAACCTCTGATCTGTGGATAACCTTGGATTATTTTGATACTTTGAACAACAAATAACTTGAAATGAAATATATAATTATCATTTAAGCAATAGAACGCTTACGGTATTTCAAACCATCAAGCTGCAACATAAAAAAACATCAATAAACGACAGGAATTTTGAGGGAAAATAGAGGAAGGGGTAAATGGGTGCAATTATCAAAAAAGAGATTGTTGGAAATTATTTCAAGTTAATTAAAAAAAACCATTGGTAAAATTCTATTACAAGTTTACAAGCCATCAATGGTTGTAGAAAATTTTCAAGACATTTGTGTGTGCATTGAAGGTTGCAGTACACTTTTAGACAGGCCAAGTCGTTGTTATTTTCGCATGTTTGATCATTTTATTACAATAGTCATTGTACAGAAATATAGATTGAGCTTAAAACCACAAGAAACCATTATGCCAATTCGAATTTACTCTATCCGAAGTTCGTTTTTTTATAATAAGTGTCTGAAGTTCAATACTTATTCGCTTCAATAGAAAAAACGCTTTTATTCGATCATGTTTTTATGTTTCCGATCGAATATGTACCATAGAAGAAAGCTTAAAGGCATATTGAACTAACTTATTAAAAATATCAATCGAATAATACCTGTGTTTTGAGATAAAAAAGTTTTTAAAAGTCAATTCAATTTCGGAGTAAGAGTTTTTAACAGTGAATTTGAAATGTTATTCTTCCTAAACAGTTCATTAACTTCCAAAAATTTTGTCAGACATTAGAGTTACGATTTTTTAATGGTAGACCAATGATTTCCAAAACGCCCTTTCAAAAATCAGTCGCAACTTAATTGGTAATACACTCGACATGAAAATAGAGGCAAAGTCGAAATTTTTAAGTGAATTTCGACATGCTGTACTTCGTGAAAAATCAACCAATGAAGATAAAAATACGTCATTTTAAAACTTCAACTTTCAAATATTTTATTTCGGAATATATTGATGTACCCAATTTTTTGCTAACCAACTTAATATCAAATCCTATTAATCTTATCAATGAAAGTTATGAATGGTTCATTCTGAGAGTATGCATAGCATTTCGTACTTCTGGTACAATTTGCATTGAAGTGGTCCTCTAATTTTCTCCATACTTTGATCGAACGGCTAAAAACAGCTGAACGTATTAATATGAAACGTTCTCAGGTTTTTAGGGAATAGACTAGGCTAAAACTTTTCCTGCAAACATTATAATTTACTGCAACATTTGCTAAATTGCAGAAGATTTTCTAAAACACTAAAGCCCTTTTAGTCCTTTTATTAAAAAAAAATCACAAAACCAAAGCAACAAATCAAAAAAGGTGCATAATTAAATGTAGTTTTCGAGACTACCTTTCGTTTTGCAGTGCAATCAATTTTTATTGAATCATACACCATCAAAGACAAAGGGATTAATTTTTCATTTAACACGTTGAGCCCCGAATTGTTCTTGCCGCGCTTTTCATCCAGCCCGCATTAGCACGTTCGTCGCCCCGTCACCCAGATATGGGTGACACTTTCCTCATTCAAATTGAATAGGATTTTTAGAAAGAATTTAATAGAATAGGTTCCTAAGTGTAACTATAGAATATGGAGAAAAATAATAAAATCATAACCATATTATTATAATGTTTATACTATGTTTTTTATTAATTTATAGTACGAATGGTTTGTAGTGCAGTTTTTTGGGATTTTGGCATGTGTTATTGTTGTCAATTCTTCTTCAAATTGAAAAAAAATACTGCTAGATCATGGAAAAGTTGTCCACAAACCAAGTTTGATCTTCATTTAATAATTTATCCGCAAATTGGGCTTCGCAAGAAACGTGCTTCGCGGAAAATTAAAATCTATTATGCAAATAAAGTAATCCATGAATTTAAATGTTTCGCGGGAGACAATTCGTCATGTTTCGGTAAAAAGTCCTTACATAAACAGGGTTAAAAAGGTTATAGCTCCTCATCATACACCATCTCACATCGAAAGACGTCTAAGTTTTGCCAAAGCTCACATGAGCCGATAGTGGGACATGGTATGTTATGACGAAGAATGTTTTCAGAAGAATACATTTTTCTATATACCAAAACGAAAATTTCTTCAATGTAAGACGGTATTCTTTTTTTCAATTTTGCAAGGTTATCTTCAGTGACCAAAAAAAGTTTAATTTAGATGGTCCTGATGGTTTCGAAGGGTGATTTACGGAAGGAATAACAGTTTCGTTTGGGCAGGATTCTGTGCAACCGGAAAACTCAAGATAGCTTTCACATCCTTCATACATGTTTTGGAATCCTCTTTTTTACCGCTTTTTGCGTAGATATCGCCGCAAAATAATCACATTCCAGCGAGACGATGCACAGTGGTATGAAACTGACAAAACTCGGTAAAAAGTTTTTTTTAAATGTAGTAATACTATACAGCTCACTAGAAACTGATTTTATACTATCTTATCATCATAAAAATACATCGTAAAATTAAAATAACGAATATTTTCATACTAAATTCGTTATTCTAAAAGTTAACTGGAAATATTAAAAAAAAAAGTTGCATTATTAACAACGTTTTTCCAAGTGTTATGATACACATTCAAATGCAATAAAAAATGCAAACAACGTGTCAAATTATTGGAATTACTGGATACTTTACCAATCTTATACATTCAATACATTGGATAGAGAGAGCTAAAAGGCATCATGATAAATTAGCTGACTTTTTATTTTTAATAGAAGATTAAAATACTATCCCCACCAATTCCCGAGCTTTAACAACGTTCAAGCTTTAGATCAAGATTCTTAGTATTCATATTAAGAGGGTCTAAAACATTATGACCAATTTCCGCTTAAACGATGATACGGTTGAAAAGAAGAAAAAATGGTATGACGCGCAATCGCACCGGCCATTTTTTTATATTCTGCTGCACCATCAAATCAAAGTATTGCGTCAATTCTGACAATAATGATTAATAAAAGTAAAGGAATACCTAATGAAGATTGATGTTATTGTTTGTTTATAACAGAAAGAAACTATTTTCAGTTACCAGGAGGCATCTTTTTAAGCACGGGAGAAAGTGAATCTCAGCAGGGCTATTGTCATCCCATTAAGGTTGGGGATCACAGGATTAACTTTGGATAAGACACAATGTTTCTAGAAAGCATTTCTGAGAAGTTATTAATTTTTCCCCGTTATGAGTTTTTTCTCGCCATTGCGCTCCCTAGTGGTGATATTGTGAACTAAACCACTGTCTCCTCATGATGGCCAGGAATCCTAAGATCAACTTTGGTGAAGACACCATGCTTCTAGGAAGCATCTCATTGGAGCTACTAATTTCCCTCCGATTTGAGGGCTTTCGGACCACTGCACAGTGGGGAGACTCCATACAATGGCTGGTCAAACAATAAAGTAAAAAACATGGTATATACAAAATTTCGGGATGCCGAACAAGAATTTGGCATCCACTTTTTATTTTAGGCCGTCCATAAAGCACCATATCCGATGTTTTGAGATTATATAGCACCCTCTTCTACGCAATATTTTTCACATACTTTTCTATTTAATTATTTTATGATCTTTGAGCACAAGCAAACTCACTGGGCGTTGAAAAAGATCACGCAGTTTATGGATGACTCCCCAAACAAATTCTGCTATAAACATAAAAGTTTTCTACAATACAGTTAATTAAAAAAGACAATATTACTCCAATATTTTTTCATCTAGAAGTTTTTTTACAATTACCTTTCTCATTTTTCAATATATGTGTTTACTATTGGATATATGGATGTTAGAAGATAATTGACTATACCATGATTAGTATTTAATCGACTGTTTTTATGAGTGAAATTTAGAGTTTGTTATAATTATCAGCAGGAAAAATCTCCTTCGCCGCTGTTTTCATTTCGTCTTGTGATTTTGAATGTTTCATTGTTAATGTCAACCTTGAATAAACAAACTCGATGTTGAATTGTGTGGTACAGCTGAAGTTGAAGGCTCCATAATACGAAATCAACGAAATTATGAATTTGATTTTATAAATATAGCTGATATTTATATTGAACGAATCGTAGAAACATTGACACCTGAATCACACAAAGCTGCGAATGAAACTGAAGAAATGCGATGTTGCCACGAAAGTTCTTTGTTTTTTCTCATACAACAAACTGAGTGCTTTACTTCTGTTTGCAAAGGAGTACGAAGTAAAATCAACCTGCAAACAGACTAATCTTGCAAATCTTGTTTAATTTTGTGATGTTTAGCCCAAATTATATTTCATCCTCTACAGATCACAACAACGAACAACTTTTCATTTGACGCCAAAAAAAAATCCAAGCTATTATTGAAGCTGCAGAGCGCTTTAAAGTAATGTATCGTAAACCGGGGGCAAATTGATCACTATTTTCAGAAAAATGTGATTATTTTCGATTTTTTTTTTGTTAGATTTATTCGCAATTATTTTTAAAATCAGTACTGGTGCTAAAGCCACAAAACGTTATGGCAGGTTTTTTTAAGAAGATCCTTAAGCGTTGATTTGGAAAATTTTTAGCGGAAAATTTCCAAATGTAGCTTCGGGGTAAAATTGATCAATCTATGTTTTTCAGAATATTCTAGTGCTATATGCACAAGAAAGTATAGAAAATCAATTATTTCTTCGCCTACGGTCATTTAAATGATAATTCAAGGATTTGAGGATACAAAAACTTGATTTCATCCACCTAAAGGTGTGGTCATGCCTTTCCATAACTCGATTTATACATTGATCTGCAGGTCATCCGGGGTTATCCTAATGTGGTCAAAAACTCTTGAAATGGTCACCAATGAGCTAGTTTTGACAAACCAGCACGTTCGATATGTCGCATGATGGGATTCGGTTCTGGTCATTCGTGGTGCTTTTTTGTAAAATAGTTATTTCTCACTTATTTGAATTGATTACTTATTCAACTCATCTAGTATCGGCTAGAAGTGAATTAATATGTTTAGCGTCTATAAATATTGCTTTGATGTGTTGAAAATAAGTTTCTTAACCATAGTTGAAAAAGGGGAACGAAAATGCTTTCCAGAAAAATGTTAATTTTCATGTAGTTTAACAATTGATTCGTTGAGAGCTATTGACAAAAGGAACCTTCAAATGATTATTGAACATGTCAGAATAAAAAGTTTAAAATTAAATGTCTTAATACATCTGAATGTTTATGTTTGTTTTAAGTAATATGTTTGATTAATTTCACCCCGGTGTTCAATTTGCCCTCGGAAGACGGTACTTTCTTTCAGGAAAACGTCAAAAAACGTCAATATGCCAAGCTTTGAAAAGTAATAAAAAAAATCAAATTTGATGATATTGCGCTAAAATGCGGGATTTAGGCACTACAAAATTATAGTAAGAAAGGAAAAATATTACGAAACAGCTCATGTCAATTTCGTTTTTTGCCTGATGGCCAACCATTTTCCCACTGTGCATTGTGCGATGCCACTATTCATACAACAAGGAAACTAACCAATAGATTAAGGACCAAAAACTTCACTCGGCTCGCTCTCCAGACTTCAATCCTGTTGAAAATCGTTGGGGGATCTTACTTTGCAGAATCTAAGCTGAGAGAAAGCAGTACACCACGGTTGATGAACTCAAGGTCGCAATTTCGGAGACATGGAAAAATATCGGGTAGTCCATTCAGCAAAATTTCATGAACAGTATGCCAACACGAATTTTCCAGGTCATTAACCGAAATGGTAAGGTCACCAATTACTGACATATAAAGCTGTCGATTGTTTTAAATTTTTCATTGATAATACTCTTTTGGTGAAATCGACGTTAAATATTCTTTATTCTTATGTTGGAGCAGCCTATCATCTATCGAATCAGCAGCATCCTGTCCCCCAAAAAATTCTCTTATTGTTAATCCCATAATCTATTGCGTAACCCAATGTACTGAAATTGAAACCTAGCTGCGACTAGGGCAAGAGAGAGAAAGCTAGAATAGATTGGCAGATCCGTTTGGCTATAAAAGAAGCCAGACAACTAGGCGCAGCCTCTTTTACACCAGATCTGATCCACAAAACAGTTCGTGCGTTTTCTTTCGAAATAAAAAATATCGAAAAATTCAAATAGTTCGTTGTTTCCCCATAATTAATTCCGACGGTTCTCGCCTGAACATTTTTGGTCCTTCGAGCCGGATTTATCGCGTGATTTCAAAAAAATCACAAAGTTAGTGAAAAATTTTTATCGTCACAATTAATTAGATTGTGTCGAAAAATGTACGTTACGCGTGAGCAATCAGACAATCAGTGAAGTGAAAAGTGCGAGAAAGAACAAAAACTGAACTGTGATCTCGTTCTTTATCGGTTGGACATTCTATATCTCGAAGCGTCGAGATTTCGTATATCCACATCACATCACACATCATTGGATGCTGAGCTGGCGTGGACTTCTGTTATTGCGAGTGAACAATAGCATCGATTACGCGTCCTTCGCTGGATAAAAAGGATTGACCGTGAGTACTGCATGCGAGTGAAGCCTCGATCGATAGTTTTGTATATCGAAAGGAAGTTTATACGGAGAAGCAAATAAAGGAAATTTGTCGTTTTATTACCAGAATTTTGATTTGATCGATTATATACAATTTCGAAAGTTGTCATCACAGAGCGTTAGTTGGTTGCATAGTGTTCGCCGAATCCACAAGGTGGACAACCATCGTGTGCCATTGCGAGTAGAGTTAAGAAAATTTCATTAGTTGTTGCAAAATGTCGTCCAATTTGCGGAAGCTTTCCCGCCAAGAGCGGTTTTATCTCGATACAATGGTCAGTTTAAAGCAATTTTGTGCGAGTTTCGATCCTGAGACAGATGTCATTCAATTAGAAGGATGGAAACAACGGTTAGATACACTACATAAAGAGTTCTATGCAAATCGTCTTCAAATTGAATTGTTTGAGGATGATGATGATAATCGTGATAGTGGTGACGAAGATCAAGATACAGTAGACAATGAAAATCGCACGATTCGTCAATCGTTTGAGATGGATTTTATCCAAGCACAAGGTTTTCTATCCTCTGAAATGAACAAACTGAAAATTGATCCGAATCGAATACGAGATTCGTCTATGAAAGCCGAAGTGTTTAATTACTCATCATCTCGTATAAAATTACCTGAAGTGAAGGTACCATCTTTTGATGGCGCCATTACTGAATGGATCACGTTCAGAGACACATTGAGGTCACTGATCGATTCTAATCCTCAGTTATCACAAATCGATAAGTTCACATACCTCGTGTCAACTCTAACAAAAGATGCTCGACGGGTTGTGGAATCAATTGAAATCACATCTGCAAATTATTCTGTGGCTTGGCAGTTGTTAGAGAACCGCTACAATAATAAGAAGCTTATAGTAAAACATTACCTTGATGCGTTATTCTCAATCGATTATATGAAAAAGGAGAATTACAATTCGCTGATGCAATTGATCGACGATTTTGAGAGGAATGTGTGTTTATTAGATAAATTGAATATTTTCAAGGATAACTGGAGCGTATTGCTAGCTCACATGTTATGCAGTCGTCTTGACCAGTCGACGCTCAAACATTGGGAGATGTATCATCAGTCAACGGAGGTGCCTACATATAACGAAATAATCACATTCCTGCGTAACCATCTCACAGTTCTCCAAACACTAACACCACTAAAGTCTCATCTGTCGGAATGCCAGAAACCGGAAATAAGTCGACCAACCAAATCGAAATTCGTTACAGTTCATACAGTTATTCAGCCTGTTTCATCGCTTTGTCCATTTTGTTCGAAAACCGCACATTCACCATTTGAATGCGACATTTTCCAAAAGATGTCAGTTTCACAACGTTTCGACCTGGTGAAGAAAAAGAATTTATGCATCAACTGTTTTTCGTCCTCGCACCATATGAAACATTGTTCATCCAGTTCCTGCAGAGTTTGCAGCCAGAAGCACCACACTATGCTCCACCAAATCCCGAATGATCGCTCTTCTTCGCAATCAAAATCGTTTCCACCATCCACACACTATTCATCGACTTCGCCATCGACTCAGAATGTTCAAACAAACATCTTGAATAAGTCTTCCTCGCAATTGCATACCACGTTGTTACCCGAACCTCAAACACCTTCGACCTCGGAGACTGTCACTAGTCTCATTTCTACTTCACTAGTTGGTAGTACAGGAACCATACCATCCACCGTACTGCTACAAACAGCGCTCGTAAAGGTCTTCGACCTCAACGGTCACACACAATGGGCAAGAGCACTGTTAGATCCTGCATCCCAGCTTAACCTCATCACGGAAAACCTGGTGCAGAAACTCAAGTTGCGCCGTTATCTCGATTACCAAGAAATCGGAGGCGTAGGCAATTCTTTCGTCATATCGTCGCACACAGTCATGGTTCGGATTGGATCACACTGTTCAGATTTCGTTACCGAAGAATCCTTTCATATTTTGAAGAGGATTACTCATGAACTCCCTACGAGGTCCATCAATAAGTCGTCGTGGATTATTCCTTCTGATATCACTCTAGCTGATCCCAAATTCTACGAACCGGGATCAATCGACCTTCTGTTAGGAATGGAGATGTATTATGATTTACTTTTGAATGGTTTTATCAAACTCGGACCTGAACAACCAATTATGCGAAACACAGTGTTTGGCTGGGTTGCTTCAGGAAAAATAGACTCTGGGCATACAGAGCATCCAGATCGAAAATTTGCTCATGTTTGCGGATCCAAGTCACTTGAGAAACAATTATCTCGATTTTGGGAATTGGAGTCCTGTTGGCGTGATAGTACACATTCCCTAGAAGAATCTGCTTGTGAAGAGCATTTCTCAAAATTTACCTTCCGTGACACCTTCGGAAGATTCGCAGTTACCTTATCCAAACGTCAAGCTTTTCTGACTCAACTTGGGCAACCGAAACAAATTGCAACCAGAAGATTTCTGGCATTAGAACGTCCATTGGATTCCGATGTCAGATTAAAGGATTCTTATTCAAACTTCATCCAAGAATATTTATCGCTAAATCATATGAGAGAGATAGATGATGAAGAATCCATAGTCACTCCATCGTACTATTTACCACACCACTGTGTACAAAAAGCGGATAGCACCACTACCAAGCTACGCGTTGTGTTCGACGCATCATCGCGAACGGATAGCGGAGTTTCATTAAATCAAGCGTTGATGGTCGGTCCAGTCATACAGGACGATTTGTTTTCGCTAATCGTCCGATTTCGAATACATAAAATTGCAATCATAGCGGACATCGAGAAGATGTTCCACCAAATTGGGATACACCCATCTGATCATCCACTCCATAGAATTCTATGGCGAAATTCCTCACAGGAGCCGATACGTACGTTTGAGCTCACGACTGTGACATACGGTACGGCTTCGGCGCCATACTTAGCTACCAGATGCCTGGTAATAGCCAAAATCTTCATACAAACTCTTTAGCAATGCACTAACTCATGGGATGAGCCACTAGAAGAAGCACACCAAAAGTTTTGGCTCGAGTTTCGCAGTACTTTGAATGATTTGTCATTGTTTTCTATTCCTAGATGGGTTGCCTGCAGACCGACTCCAGCAGCAGTTGAATTGCATGGTTTTTGCGACGCGTCGGAAAAGGCCTGTGGAGCCTGCATCTATATGCGTACAGTTTCTGCTGATGGAATAATCTCTGTGCATCTTATGGCGGCAAAATCGCGAGTGACACCGCTAGGTGTTTCGAAGGGCCAAAGGCGAATTTCTCTGCCGAGGCTAGAGCTTTCATCAGCACTTCTTTTGAGTCATCTTTTCAACAAAATAAACACTAGTATTTCGTTACATTTCAAACCGTTCTTTTGGACGGATTCCTTGATCACGTTACATTGGCTCAGATAGACCCCTTCGCGCTGGAAGACGTTCATCGCGAACAGAGTATCAGAAGTGCAACATCTCACAGCAAATGGTATTTGGGCACACGTTCCTGGGATTGACAACCCTGCTGACATCATACCCCGAGGAATGTATGCTGTTCAGCTCAAGGATACAGCAGCATGGTGGAATGGTCCATCTTGGCTTAGCCAACAGCCTCGTTTCTGGCCTGCATTAGTACAACCACCCTTAGTAGACGTGCCTGTGGAATATCTCGAAGAACGACCGATTTCGTTACCGATTCAAGTCTCTCAACCAAATGAATTATTTTATCTTCGCTCTAGCTTCTCGAGTATGACTAGACTTGTCGCTCTTTTACTGCGCTTTATTCACAACACTAGAGCGAAAAACCATTCCGATCGTCACTTTGGGAACATTCAAACTTTCAAATTGAGTGAAGTAGTTAAAACCCTCGTAAGGATTGCCCAACGTGAAGTTTTTGCTAATGATATCGCAGCAGTATCCAAAGAAGGGCAAGTGAAACCGAATTCGCGGTTGAAAACTCTTTCTCCGATTATGGTTGATGGAATCCTACGAGTAGGAGGTCGTCTTAGAAATGCTTCTATTCCTGAAGATCGGAAACACCCAATGATACTCCCTTCACGACACCCTCTTACGGATACCATTCTCCAACATTATCATACAAAATATTTGCATGCTGGACCGCAACTTCTTGTTGCCTGCGTACGCGAGAAATATTGGCCACTTTCGATTCGTAACTTGGCACGGAAGGTGGTACACTCGTGTATACATTGTTTCCGCTGTAGACCAAGTAATCTTCAACAGATAATGGGAGATTTACCACCAGAAAGGATTACTCCCACGCTTCTTCTTCTTCTTCAATGGCACTAACGTTCCTAGAGGAACTTCGCCGTCTCAACGTAGTATTACTTGCGTCATTTTTATTAGTACTTAGTTAAGATTTCTATGCCAAATAACACGCCTTGAATGCATTCTGAGTGGCAAGCTCTAGAATACGCGTGATCACAGTGCCAGTCGGAGGAAATTTCTTTGACGAAAAATTCCCCCGACCAGAACGGGAATCGAACCCGAACACCCGGCATGTTAGTTATGACGCTAACCACTCGGCCAAGGGAGCACTACTCCCACGCTACCATTTGTGAATACCGGCGTAGACCTCTGCGGACCATTTCATTACCGGAAAATTCGCAAAACACAACCAGTTAAATGCTATATTGCAATTTTTGTATGCCTTGTTACGAAGGCCGTTCACGTTGAACCTGTCTAGGATTTGTCGACTGCAGCATTTATTGCGGCGTTACACAGATTCATTTCCAGAAGAGGTAAGCCGAAAATCATCGAATTTGATAACGGTCGAAATTTCGAGAGAGCATCGAGAGAGCTTGCTGACCTAGCGAGGCAATTCCGTTCGCAAAATCACCAATCAGCTGTTATCAAGAACTGCGCTGAAGAAGAGATTACGTTCAAATTCATCCCGCCTCGCAGTCCACACTTCGGTGGCTTGTGGGAGGCGGCGGTGAAATCATTCAAGCGCCATTTCCGCTCGACGGTTGGGAATTCTATTCTCACACAAGATGAGTTCGTCACCCTGCTAACACGTATTGAAGCTTGTTTGAACTCCAGACCGCTCACTCCACTGAGCGCAGATCTGAACGATCTGGAAGTGTTAACGCCAGGACACTTCCTGGTACACCGTTCTCTTACGTCAATTCTAGAACCCGATCTCTCAGCAATTCCCCGCAATCGACTAGACCGCTGGCAGGAGAACCAAGAACTCCTGCGTCGGATTTGGAAGCGGTGGACAACTGATTATTTATCCGGTCTACACCCTCGCACAAGGTGGACCCAAGTTCGAGATAATAGGTCGTATGAATAAAAAAAAAGTATTTACTTATTCTGCCCGTTTCCAAGTAAAGTAAACATTCCTAGTATTTACTTGAATCCGTATGAATAAAAGTTTACTTTACTAATTTCATTTTCGAATTCGAACATAGTTTTTACTTTGTCAAACATCTATCAACTGATTTTTTAGGTTCCGTTTCGAAACGTTTTTTTTGGACAAAGCGTGAATTCGCGATGAAAAAGAATAGTGTCGACATCTGGTGGCGACTTTCAATTAGGGACCATAGTTTGGGTCCATATCTCGTTAGTGTAATACCTATCATATTAGAAGACACGAAGCCAGTTTTCAAATGTTAAAATTTGAATGAAAATGTTCACATCATGTTATTTAATCACTTAAAACACTTTTTTCCGACTTTTATTTAACCCTTTGTCTATACATTTCCAACATCATTACTGAAACTTTTCATTATAATATAAAGTTGTCTCCAAAAACAATATTTCACCATTTTTTCACCACTTGCAAACAAAAGTGTTTTTCATTTAAACAGAATGCCAAATTGGTACGTAAAGGTTATTTTTCATTCATAATTTAAATTTTAAAAACGTGTTTATTCCGCCTCACAATCAATCAATTTTTTTACGCTCCCCTAAACTAATAAACGAAGCTCAATGCCATCAACGCGGATCGTTAACTTGTTTAACTTCAAGCGCAAGATAGCAGCATTAAACATAAATCGGATATGACATCAAAACGAATGATAGTGTTTTCAGATCCAAAGTATGCTCATGAGCATACTTGATAATAACGAAGTAAATACTTGATGAATGCTGTTTTATTCATACGAAATCAGCTAAACATCCATTTTCGAAAAGTAAATACTTTGTTGTTTCTTTTATTCATACCAAACGTAGTAAAAACTTAATCTCACTGCTCGACTGCTCGAATCAAGTAAAGTAAAGGTGAATTTTGTTTTTATTCATACGGCCTAATATCTCGATAGGAACAATGGTTCTTCTGAAAGAAGAAAATCTTCCACCATTGAAGTGGAAATACGGGAGAATCACGCAAATATTCCGAGGAGACGACAACCACGTGAGAGTGGTCTCCGTGAGAACAGCTGACGACGAATATAGGCGAGCAATTGCTAAAATTTGCGTTCTACCAATCCATCAAGCAACAACCACCCCCACTGGCGATGCCAGTTCCAGCGTAGATGTCATCTAATCCTCCATCGCGGGTTCACCGCGCAACGATCGGAGGCCCATTGGCCTCCGAACCATAGGACGCATATCTGGATTTCTACAATGCCCATAGGCCATGGCAGCTTCCCTTACGATTTTCGATGACGTCTCCAGGATTACGATGGAACAGATGACCAACAAGTGATCAAGCAGCTGAACCAGGACCGAGCATCAAACCTTACTAAACCAGTGAATTAGCATCTTACAATTCAATGAATTAAAAACAATAGCATTAGGACTCATATATGAAATCGCAATTAGGATCAATATGTACGATTAATTTGGTTGAAAGGATTAACCTTTCAACGGGGGCCGGCTTATGTTGGAGCAGCCTATCATCTATCGAATCAGCAGCATCCTATCCCCCAAAAAAATATCTTTTACTCCAGATCTGATCCACAAAACAGTTCGTGCGTTTTCTTTCGAAATAAAAAATATCGAAAAATTCAAATAGTTCGTTGTTTCCGCATAATTAATTCCGACGGTTCTCGCCTGAACCCTAAGCATTCTATAATGTATGAAAATATATTATTGAAATTCTAACTGCATGTGTTACAACGAAATATATTCATGGCGGTCTTATCGAACTTGAACAGAGTATATTATCACAACACTAATTCCAGGTTATAAAATTTGTAGACCTAAGTATGATACTCCCTTTCTCAAAATACCCATCTTTTAATTTTATTTTATTTAAGACGTAGAACGTATGAAAACGGAAGCGTCTCTGCCCTGTAAAATATCGTTATAACCGACAATGGAAATGCTGATAACGGCCATAAACGGGTAGCCATCGTCTCCATCATTACATTAATTACCGCTATTTCCTGCTCTCGGGAATCCGCTGCAGAGAATTTTATATATCGTGTGAAATGGCACACTGAATGCATACACATTGCTCACAGTCTCTCACCTATTTCACTCACCTTAACTCGTTTATCTGCAAACTTCTCCGACGATGGCTGCATGTATGCCGGCAACGGGATGTCTATCTTGGTGTCCCTCTTGTCCCCACAGCCGCCGCCTCCACCACTGCCGGCCACTGGAACCGCCGAAGAATCATCGCCGCCACGCGTCCGCAGGGTCATACTCTCCGGGGTCGACGTTCGGCTGGCGCCCGACTTGTCATGTTTTACGAACAGTTTACTTTTTAATGTTGTGTTTTCCATCGAGTTGTTTTGCCCCACATTTTCTTCACCACTTTCTGCGCGGGTGCGGAGTGAATCGATCGGTTTTGTTGGGGTGCATTATTGAAGGAGGGGAAGAAAAGAATGATATCAGTGGCTATGATTTATGTGTGCTTTTTCGCTATTATTATTGTCATAACAATCTAGGACTAGAAAAGAATGAGAAGAATAGAACAGAGATTCAAGATGCAAAAAAACGGGTTTAGGGAGCAGCTAAGGGCAGTCGATAGATAGATGTCTACTGTTAAAATACATAATATACACACACGCTTGTCAAAACTAAACTATTGGAATTCTAATAGTTAAATTGTACAAACTCAGACTTTTATACCAATGCACAATGGTCCAGGAGGTGCATTTAAGTGGAAATTAGCATTTAGAGCTCGACAGTTATTCTCTAGACAAAAACTGTCTTCGACAAAGTTTTTATGTTATCAAAAATAGGGTGACCAAAATTGTCGATGAAATTAAAAAATCTAGCTTTCTTCTCTTTATAGATAGAGTTAAATATAGTTCGACAATATTATAGTCCCAGTTATTTGAGACATCTTTGTAGAACAAAGTTTTATTTCTTTCTCTTGAAATAACCGATATAGCGCCTTTTTTCTAAGTTACGTGAGGGTCACCATGAAAAAAACTGCTTTTTGCTCTAACTTTTATATTTCAAATTCTAAATACAAACTATCTTCGGAAGACTTTTAGAGCTTACTTGTCAATATCGCAACTTTACTTAAAGTTATTGATATTTCTTCCCAAAAAAATACGCTCTTTTCATTTGTTTGTAATTCTGGGGCAAACATAAATAATGACGGCATATTTCACTCTACATGATGCGTGAATTTCAACACTATGTCATTTTTTGTGTTTGAGTAAATTAAAATTGAAATCGTGAGTTTTTGGGTAAAAAACATCAATAACCTTGAGTAGGTTTAAGATATTGACAAATTCTGCATCGCAAAATGATGGAATTGTTAAACTCTAAAAGTCATACGAAGAAAGTTTCGATGTAGAATTTGAAATATAAAAGTTAAAGCAAAAAACCCGTTTTTTTCATGGTCACTCTAATGCAACTTAGAAAAAAAAACGCTAAATGGATTATATTAAAAGATAGAAAAAAGCTTTGTTCTACAAAGTTGTTTAAAATAACTGGGCCTACAACATTGTCGAACTACGTTTATCTCTGTTTATAAAGATAAGAAAGTTATGTCTTTCATGAAATCGACAATTCACCCTATTTTTAATAACTTTCAAATAAGCGCTCTATCATATGTAACAACTTTGTTGAAGACAGTTTTCATCTAAAAAACAAATATCACCCACAATGTTGTTTTTGGCGCTCTCTATCTAAGTTGCATTAGGGTAACCATGAAAAAACGTTTTTTTTGTTTAAACTTTTATATTTCAAATTCTACATCAAAACTGTCTGCGTACGACTTTTAGAGCTTATTAATACCAACATTTTGCGATGCAAAACTTGTCAATATCTTAGTCTTACTCAAAGTTATTGATGTGTTTTTACCCAAAAATTCATGATTTCAATTTTAATTTACTGAAACACAAAAAATAACATACTTTTGAAAATCACATATTATTTCGAGTGAAAGTTTTTCTTTCAAATTCCGTCAACAATTTTTTTTTATGTTTTCCCCAGAATGAATGACAAACAAATGAAAAGAGCGTGTTTGGGAAGAAATACCAATAACTCTGAGTGAAGTTGAGATATTGACATATTCTGTATCGCAAAATGTTTGTATTAGTAAATTCTAAAAGGGTGTGTAGAATTTGAAATATAAAAGTTAGAGCAAAAAAACTGTTTTTTCATGGTGATCCTAACGTAACTTAGAAAAAAGGCGCTATATCAGTTTTTTTAGAGAAAAAAAACCTTGTTCTACAAAGATGTCTCAAATAACTGGGACTACAACTTTGTCGAGGACAGTTTTTGTCTAGAGAATAACTGTCGAGCTCTAAATGCTAATTTCCACTTAAATACATCTTCTGAACCATTGTACAATGGAGACGCTTTGTACATTTCTGTGTCACAGAGTACGATGGGTTGCCATCGAAACATTTAGGATTAACGAGGCATGCTTCAGATTTCAATGACATGTAGAGAAACGTGGCTGGCGGCTGCTAAAATATTCGTGGCATTCAGAGAAAAACGATAATTAGTGAAACATATAACAGAAATGAACTACGAGTGAATTTTCAATATTTTTTCGTAGATTATAATAATGAAACCATTATCGGATCCTAATACGAGTGGAAAACATTCAATCAAAATTATGCCATTATACTAACCGCTCGCTCACCCCTGGTGAGCCGGTCCTCACAACCAGAGTTTAAACATTATAAAACAACGATAAATAAGTTCATAATGATGAAGAAAGTTTACCCGGCAGTTCTTGCGAAAAACCACCACATTAAAATGGTTTCGCGCCGAGATCCGGACGCCGGGATTTAACTCCCCCAGACCCCATCGGCGGGATTACGGGAAACGTGTTGGGAAAGTTTCTTCCCTAAGATGTAAAGTACACAAAACCCATGCGCCTCGGGACGGAACTCCACTATTCGTAGAACATAGGTGAATGGTAGAAAGGGTTCGGGGCGACACAAGGGAGAGAAATTTGTTGTCTCATTAGGGTTTTCATCCGGTAAGTTTTAGTGGTAAATAATTATGTTCGCTGTCATTCTTCCTTCTTCTTTTATACTCTTGTTGAAAAATTTCGTGATTTCGTGTTCTAATCAATAATCATTCTGTCCAATTTGTTATTTGGATTAAATAGAGTTTTGAATCAAATATACATAGGTCAATCGAAGCACAGACGAAATCGTACCCAGCGAAGTGATGATAATTCATCACAAAATGGTCATTCAGCTCGAAACGGTCCAACTCCAACCGAGAGCGGTCTGGACCGCATAACTGGAATCAACCAGCCTCATCGTACTCTCGTCATAAATTACGCTGGCTACCACACGTTGCTATCCATCCGCACAACCCATGTATCGCCCATGAGGCCACGTGTTTGCCATGTTTTGCACGTTATTGCGGTGGTAATCACTGCCGGTCATCGCGCGCTGCTGGCAGACACCCTATCGCACGAATGGTCTGAAGAGGATTAATGGAAGGATGGATGGACCTAGCGGTCCTGGCAGAGAGAGTCATTGATAAAAGATTTACCACGGTGTACCAGAGAATGAATTGTATGTCTTCGCGGGGGCAAAAACAGTACAAGCTCCCGCGAGTGAATGAAGCGAGCCAATTTGTGTATGTATGTGTGTGTGGGTGTGGGTGTGCCGGTTGAGCGGTAAAATATGGTCATTAGCTAATTTTCGGAGTTTGTTATTCGAGGTGTGAACGGTGGCTTGGGGCAGGCAAAACATTTGATGAGTTATTCGATAGGTTTCGATGATTGGAGTACTAAACGGAGACGGACTGTTAATTATATGGTTAGCACGTGAAGCTAATTAGCTCTGAGATAATTAGAGGAGTTATAGACTCGGTAATTGTGATTGATGATTCTAATAAATTCATTCTATTAAAAGTGTCATGAGAAAACCACTATTTTACAGTGAAATTGTAAACGTCTTATTATTCTTCAACTCAACTCTATCCAACAAATTCTTTCGAATGCTTTTCAGCTTGTGACGAGTTTGCTCTACTTCAGGCATGACTTTTTCAGGCTGTTGTGTTAAACTTCCGTGATATGGGGGAGTTCTAACGCGGATTCCTCTATCTTCAGACACGTGAATTGAAATTGTTGCGTTTCAGGCATGTATCAAGAGCAGATTTGTGCATTAGTTCACATAACAATTTCAGAGATTTCAGATCTCATTGCATTAGATCGGATGTGTCTTTCAATCATCAAACGATTAATTTATGCGATGTCTTCGTTATGACAATCATGAATACAGGTTGTCCAACAAAAATAGTTCCATCAGCAGGTTGTGAAAGTCATCTAGATTATGTTCTTTGTTCTTCCCCTTTCGAATATAACAGTTCGACTGAAAAGTTTATAAGGTAACACAGTAAAACTATTTTTTTTTTTTTGCAAATTTCAATCATAATTGCCTTCGAGGGCGATACAGCGATTATAGCGATCTTGCAACTTTTCTATACTATTTTTATAGTACTCTTTCAGTTTTTCCTCAAAATATGCCTCAGTTTCCGTAATCACTTCATCATCGGTCTCAAATTTCTTGCCAGCGAGCATTCTCTTCAGGTCTGCGAACAAAAAATTCTCGCTGGGGGCCAGATCTTGAGAATACGGTGGATGCGGAAGCAATTCGAAACCCAATTCATGCGGATTTTTCGAAATTTGGATTTTCCATTTTTTCCATTGAAAGATGGTGCTTTGTGATAGTCAAGTAGATTTTTGTAAGAGGCGCCATCTAGACGTCAACCTTATAAACTTTTCGGCCGAACTGTTACTTGAGCGATGGCCCAATAGTCGGTGGAAATTCGGAAACTGATCGTTTCCGAAGTGAAAGCGAATGTGAGCTACCGTGAAATCGCAAAAAAATATAGCAATTCGATCGGAGCAATTTCGGGAATCATGAAAAAGCAAAATGCGCTGAGCATTACTTTCCAGATTTTATGAATTGATGCGAAATTACCAATAATTCAAACTGCATAAAATCCGAAAAGTAATGGCATGGTTTAATGAATAGAGGCCTCAGTCAGCTCGCGCAGTCCGAAGCCGCCGGACGCAAAGTTGTTCGTGTCCGTTATTGTGTTGGAACAATACCGTTATCGGTTTCGCTGAAGTGATTGTGTCGCCCTAACGGTGTTTTCTTTATTGCGAGAGTGAATCACAACCAGCGGGAGGGAGAAGTCCTCCACTGCGGGCGCTGTGAGCGTGTGCCGTTCCATCGTCATCGTATTGTGGTGCGATACACCATTGCTGTTGTGCCAAGCGATCATCACGTGGTTCGATTGGAGTACCGTTACAAATCATCCGCACCGTGCGCTTCAAGTATTTTAGTTTATTTATATATATTAGGTTAAGGATTTAAAAAAAAAGAAAAAGTATATTTGTATATCTGCCATAATGGCAGAGTGCGATCCTCTTGATATGGACATTGAATCTGATGTTTCCTCCTCACTAACTACTGGGAAGTCGCTTAAACGCGTTCCCCCCTCAGACGATGTTTTTTCAGAGGAAAAGTTAATCAACCTCAACAAGCCTCCTTCAAGAAAATTGGCAAACTTTTCCACTTCGCCCCCTCAATCTCCCGCTCCCGCTTCCGATTATCTCCCGAACTTGCTTCCCAGCCCAACTGTTCCCGCTCCCGCTCAACAATCGACCTCGTCCTCCCCCTCAGTTGTCCCCTCTCCGCGTGTCAAGGTCTATCCAGAAGATGCATCTGGATCTGGCCCATGGGTTGTTTTCTTCCGGCCAAAACCTAACGGGAAATCGCTCAACGTCATTCAGATCATGAAAGATCTGACAAAAAATTATTCCTCCGTGGTCGAAATTAGAAAGGTTCGACCGAACAAACTGCGTGTTGTCGTGGCTGATCGGAAGCAAGCTAACGAGATTGTTGTCGACAATAGGTTCGTACTAGAATATCGCGTCTATGTGCCCTGCCATAACGTAGAAATTTCGGGGGTGATTACAGAAACGGGTCTGACGAGCGCATTAATAAAAAAGTTAAAATTTTGGACTGCCATCAATAAGGAAAAGTGTCCCAGGAAGAGGGAAGAACAAAATTCACGCCGTCCGACTCGTTTCGAGTAACTTTTGCTGGTTCCGCCCTCCCTGACTACGTTATGGTGGACAAATTGAGGCTTCCGCTGCGTCTCTTCGTGCCAAAGCCCATGACTTGCAACAAATGCAAGTCAGTTGGTCACACAGCAGACTACTGCGCCAACAAGGAGCGCTGTGCCACTTGCGGAGAGCAACATGTGGGCAAATCCTGCAGTGCGACTGAGCATAAGTGTCCATATTGCGGGGGGACCCCACATGAGCTCTCAGCTTGTGAAAATTACAAGAGTCGCTGGGAGAAACAGAAGCGCTCTTTAAAGGAACGCTCGAAACGCACTTTTGCGGAAATTTTAAAGGGCGCTTCTCCACAGGCCCAACAACAACTACATCCAATCTCCTCACACAATATCTTTTCCACGTTGCCAGTTGACGAAATGGAAGCGGACACAGCTCACGGGGGTACACCGTTTATTTCCCAAGGGAATCCCCGGCGCAAAAATGTGACCACTCCCAAAATTCAATCACAAGTCCCTCCGGTGATATCCCCTGTTAGCTTGCCTAAAAAAACGAGTGCAGCGGACAAGCAAAATCAGGTTCCTCCTGGCTTCCGTGGGAATAGTTCACCTTCGAACGACCCAGCACTCGAGGGGACATCAAAAACCCCAACTGTCCCTATTTTTCCGTCCAGCTCAACTTCCCAATCGGGATTTATAAAGTTGTCTGACCTTTTGGATCAAATCTTCAAGTGTTTTAACGTTTCCGACTCCATCAGAACCATTGTCATTTCAATGCTTCCAGTATTAAAGACAATTTTGCAACAATTGATGCAAACATGGCCCCTCCTTGCAATGATTATCTCTCTTGATGTCTAATTTAAATAGAGAGGTCGGAGATATCACTGTTTTACAGTGGAATTGTCGTAGTCTTATCCCTAAATTGGATACAATCAAATTTTTAATTCATAAGTTCAATTGTGATGTTTTTGCTCTGTCCGAAACTTGGCTTTCTTCGCGAGATGATCTCTCTTTCCATGATTTCAATATAATACGCTTGGACCGTGATGACAGATACGGAGGGGTGCTATTGGGGATCAATAAGTGCCACTCATTTTTTCGAATTGACCTTCCACCTATTGGAGGGATTGAAGCTGTTGCTTGTCATGCAAACATCAGAGGCAAAGACCTCTGTATTGTCAGCTTGTATTGGCCTCCGAGAGCTGCGGTTAGCCGCAAGCAACTTGTTGACATGTGCTCACTCCTTCCTGAGCCACGATTGATCTTGGGAGACTTCAACTCTCACGGAACTGCCTGGGGGGAACAGTACGACGACAATCGTTCATCGTTGATATATGACCTTTGTAACAGCTTCAATATGACCGTTTTGAATACTGGGGAAACAACACGTGTTCCTAAACCTCCTGCTAACCCAAGTGCTCTTGACCTCTCGCTTTGCTCGAATTCACTATCGTTAGATTGCAAGTGGAATGTAATCCAGGACCCCAACGGTAGTGATCACTTGCCAATCAAAATTTCCATCACCATTGGGTCGAATTCTTCTGAATCTATAAACATGGCATATGACCTCACAAGACACATTGACTGGAAAAAATATGCGGACGCGATTATCCTAGTCATCAATTCCAGAGATGGTTTACCTCCATTGGAGGAGTATAACTTCCTTTCTCGTTTGATCTATGACAGCGCGGTTCGCGCTCAAACGAAACCCATCCCAGGTTCCAGTATTCGTCGAAGGCCTCCCAATCTAGGGTGGGATAGCATATGGTCCAAGCTTTATGTAGAAAAATCGAATGCATTTAAAGCTTTTCGGAAACGTGGAACTCCTGAAAATTTTCAAACGTATTTAGCCCTTGGGAATCAGTTCAAAAATTTGATCAAAGGGTAAAAACGTGCTTATTAGCGAAATTTCGTGGGAGGTTTGTCACGAGAAACGTCAATGAAAAAATGATGGAAAGTGGCTCGAAACATGAGAAATCGCTCTTCAACGAATGAAAGCGAAGAATATTCACATCGATGGATTTTTAATTTTGCACGAAAGGTTTGTCCCGATTCCGCTCCCGTGCAAAAAATTGTTCGAGATATACCACAAGATAGGTGCGATCTTGATTCTGAGTTTTCGATGGTAGAATTCTCTCTTGCTCTCCTTTCATGTAACAATTCTGCTCCGGGATCGGATCGAATTAAGTTCAACTTGTTGAAAAACCTCCCTGATGTGGCGAAACATCGCTTGTTGAATTTATTCAATCGGTTTCTGGAACATAATATTGTTCCAGATGATTGTAGACAAGTACGAGTTATAGCTATTCAAAAACCCGGAAAACCCGCGTCTGACTTCAATTCGTACCGCCCAATAGCAATGCTGTCTTGTATACGGAAATTGTTGGAGAAAATGATCTTGTTTCGCCTTGATCGATGGGTTGAAACGAATGGCCTACTCTCAGATACACAATATGGGTTCCGCAGGGGCAAGGGGACGAATGATTGTCTTGCGTTGCTTTCTTCAGAAATTCAAATGGCTTACGCCGAAAAAAAACAAATGGCTTCAGTATTCTTGGGCATAAAGGGAGCCTTTGATTCAGTTTCAATAGAGGTCCTGTCAGACAAATTACACTCTCGGGGTCTGCCGCCTCTATTGAATAATATGTTATATAACTTGCTTTGTGAGAAACATTTGAATTTTTCTCACGGGGATTCGACAGTAAGTCGGGTCTCCTACATGGGACTCCCCCAGGGATCATGTTTAAGCCCCCTTTTGTACAACTTCTATGTAAGCAACATCGACAATTGCCTTACACAAAATTGCAGCCTAAGACAACTTGCAGATGATGGAGTGGTGTCTGTCGTAGGATCAAACGAATCCGACCTGCAAGGACCCTTACAAGATACTTTGAACAATTTTTCAACCTGGGCCATTGGGCTAGGGATCGAATTCTCCACGGAGAAAACAGAGATGGTGGTTTTTTCTAGGAAGCATAGACCAGCAAAACCAAAGCTTCAACTTTTGGGTAAACCGATCACTCATGCTATGTCTTTCAAGTATCTTGGGGTCTGGTTCGACTCCAAATGTACTTGGGGGGCCCATATTAGGTATCTGAGTAAAAACTGTCAACAAAGAATAAACTTTCTCCGTACAATTACCGGCACCTGGTGGGGAGCCCATCCCGAAGATCTTATTATGTTGTATCGAACAACTATTCTCTCAGTGATAGAGTATGGCAGTTTCTGTTTTCAATCAGCTGCCAAAACACACCTTATCAAACTCGAGCGAATTCAGTATCTTTGTCTCCGTATTGCGTTGGGATGTATGCCCTCAACGCATACCATGAGTCTCGAGGTTTTGGCAGGCGTACTCCCACTAAAAGATCGCTTCAATTTATTATCTCTTCGGTTCCTCATCCGGTGTAAGGTTCTGAACCCATTGGTGATCGGAAATTTTGAGCAGCTGATCGAGCTAAATTTTCATTCTGGATTCATGAGCTCATATCATGAATTCGTCTCCATGCAGGTTGATCCTTCTTCGTATATTCCCAAACGTGTTTGTTTTCCTGACTACATCAATTCCTCTGTGCATTTTGATCTGTCCATGAAGCAGGATATCCATGGAATTCCAGATTATCATCGATCGGGGATCGTTCCTACGATTTTCGTATCAATTGTGATAATATGTACTTTACTAATGGGTCCTCTATGAATGAGTCCACAGGATTTGGAGTGTTCAACAAATTTTTTAGCACCTCACACAGTCTTCAGTATCCTTGCTCAGTGTATATTGCTGAATTGGCAGCAATACACTGGGCGCTGGACAGCGTCGCCTCACGACCTGTTGAACACTATTACATTGTAACGGATAGTTTTAGCTCTGTCGAAGCTATCCGTTCAGTGAGGCCGGAAAAGCACTCGCCGTACTTCCTTGAGAGAATACGAGAAATTTTGAGTGCTTTAACCAGACGCTGTTATGTCATTACCTTTGTCTGGGTCCCTTCACATTGCTCAATTCCGGGTAATGAGAGGACTGACTCATTAGCAAAGGTAGGTGCAATTGAAGGCGAAATTTATCAGCGTCAAATCGCCTTCAATGAATTTTATTCTTTAGTTCGTAAAAATACCATCGTTAACTGGCAACGCAAATGGAACGAAGATGAATTGGGCCGGTGGCTCCACTCAATTATCCCTAAGGTTAGCCTCTATCCGTGGTTCAAAAGTCTGGACTTGAGTCGGGACTTTATTCGCACCTTCTCCCGACTCATGTCCAATCACTGTTCGTTAGACGCGCTGCTTTTTCGTTTTAATCTTGCCGACAGCAATCTCTGCGGTTGTGGCCATGGTTACCACGACATCGAACACGTTGTTTGGTCGTGCGAGTTGTATCTTGTCGCCAGATCGAATTTAGAAAACTCCCTTCGGGCTGGAGGAAAGCAGTCCAATGTGCCGGTGAGAGATGTGTTGGCTCGGTTAGACCTTGATTACATGTCCCAAATATATGTTTTCCTTAAATCTATCGATCTTCGAGTGTGATTGTTCATACATCCTTTTCCCCTCCTTTTCGTCCTTCGCGAGCTATCGGTTCCCTTCCTACTAACATTAGAATAAGTTAAATTGTAAATACATATAAGATGTAAGGATAGTTTTAAGAATTGAGTGTGAAGTGTCAGTGTGAATGAGAATGTGAATGTGAATGTGAGTGCGAGTGTAAACACACATCTCCTTACATCCCATCCTTTTCCTAATGGAAATATGTCACCCTTCTAAACTCGAGTCGACCGCGAGTAATCGGTTTCCTATTTCATTAACCATAGAATTAAGGAAAAAACATGTTGATATATGCTAGTTGAAATATAGTTAAGAGTTTGGCTATTTTAAACTTATGTAACTGAGCCTGTAAAAATAAACGGATTAATAAAAAAAATGAATAGGGGCTTCAGATTCTGAACTGATCAGCTTGTTTACCAAATCAAACCCCTGGCAGGAACTTATGAGGAGTGATCGGACGAATAGTAGATGCAGTATACAAGTAGTATTAGTGATTTGAAGAGCTTAAACGAGCAGTATCCTATACGTAGAACGAGATACACACTACAACATGGCGCAGCTTGGTCGATACTACCCCGAATGGGTTATTTGAAATAATTGAGAACTAAAGATGACCTACGAATTAGAAACTTATCGTAATTCATGTTAAATTGGCGTTACTTTTGTAAAGAAGTGAGATTTTCCATCTGGTTCTATAGGTATGAAACTCTGGAATTTTAGTTTTTTGAATGTTTCGCGCCTGAACACAACAACAATGTTGAAATGGCCAGTCTTATAAATGAAGATAGTTATTGTATTCTACACTATATACTTCAATTCAACTGACTCCTCACATATCTCTGGAAACTCAGAAAAAAAAGGTTCTATAGTTGTGAAACGCATTGTAGTTGCGAAACGCATTGTAGTTGCGAAACGCAGGCCGATAAAAACTTTGGGTTCCTCATCAATGTAATTTGTGGCCAACGAACCCCGCAGATGCTGATATTGACTGGAGATTTCACAAAAATGAACTCGCTGTTCGTTAGGTAACACTTCTTAACCGTACGAACATCCTTCAGATCTAGTCTGTGACGTCAATTTCTACATGCGAAGATACACACTCTGACGATGATTCTCGGCGTTCTATATTTGCCGTCCATTGAAGTGTCAAAGATATTGGATTCCCACGTATAATACTCAACTCGTGTAGGATATTCTCTTCAACTTGTGTCATAGAAGATCCTTCGTCAATAGAAGCAACAGTAGTGATCGCTTGTGAACCATCATGTTGCTATATAGGCATGATTCTGAAAATCATCGGAACTTTGTACGATGTGCAGCTGTTTCACAAACATAACATGATGCAACAGTAGATTCTTCACTATGGGCATGAATGAATTGTCTTTCATTTTTGAGACTTTGAGCGAAGCGATCCATTCACACCGACTCTGGACTTTTGAGGCTCTCTTGAAGCAGAACTAATTATTATACGCCCATAAAGCCGCAGGTCTTTGTAGAGTTCATGTAGCTAGTAAATAAAATTTGCCCCCTTTTCTACTTTACCACAGAAGAGAGGGGACAACCTGACAGGCGGTGATCTGGGTCAAGGCGCCTAGAAGTATATCCTAAGGTGAGGCCGTTTTGTCACTAAGTTGGTTAGGTGAGTGGTATATGAAAACAGTGCGGAAGAAAGCAGAAGGGGAATTATTTGCTTGAAGCGTGAAAGAGACAGACTGATCACGAGCGAGCTTTTGCACAAGCGTATTGTGTTTTGTTTACAAACAAAACACGGTAGACTTCCAAGATGGCTGAAGAGTGGTTAGCAAGTTGGCCCACCTTAGGATATACTTCTATCCGCCTTGATCTGGGCCTTAGTTGGGGCTTCTGGAATTATAAAACTTCTTGAAGCAGCTCGCAGTTGTACAGCTCAAATTGCAAATAGTTTTGATTAGAAACAAATCTGCATAAACAACCTAATTCTAGTTTAGTTTTTAAATATAGTAAAACAAACGTGATTCGATTTTCAGCTGTGACGTCTACTAATGAAGAATGATAATGTGCTACAGTCAACCCTCCTATAACGCGGTGAGTGAGTACCGCGCTATAAGAAACTCAGAATGAGTATAAATCACATCATTCGTACCGCGTAGCATGGAGACCAATAAAAGATCATAAAAGGAAATGATAAAAAAATGAAACAAAAAGTAGAAAGGTGTGAGCCTAGGGTCACGGACGGTAGTGTTCGTAGGACTGTAATTGTTCAGAACAGTTGTTTTTTAATGTAATTCTTTTCATTGTTCAGAAATCTGTTAGTTCAATTCTTTTGAAACTTTTAATAGTAGCCCTGAAAAGGGCCGTTTGTTATATGTACTCATAACCGTCAAATGGTTTGTAACGGTTTGTATTCATGATCAGGAGCAGTAGCTTTTCGGTGAAATAATGTTCGTTTGCAGACCATCACAATCAAGTCAATCAACCTATCATAAAAGAAATTGAGTCATTGAGAATTATGAATATGAGTCATGAAGATTAATATTTCAGTTTGTTTCATTTTTGTGATGAGATGTAATGCCGGTCTCAATAGGTCCTCGCATGATAATCGCTGCCATCTTAGAATTGATATAATTTTTCGCTGTTGCCCATGTTGCCGCACCCCGGAAGACACTCGCTCATGATGTTCGTCACCCCAGAAGTCATAACCTTGCTGGACTATCTTATCTATAACAGGGCGTACGTTAACTGGGATGCAAAGCAGTTATGTATCAATAATAGATCTTATCTTCAATTCGAAATATTGTTTTTGCTGTTTTGCAGTCCAGTTAGCGAGTAGAATTCGATAAGTGAATTGATTTATCGGCCCAATTAACGAACCTCTTTTATTTGTTAAATAGTACACTTGTTTTATTATTTCCACTGTTGATGTCTCAGGCGAAAAAAATTCTGGATAAATTTGCTGTCTAATGTAGAGATGAGCGAACGCTCACGAGCCGCTCATTTGAACCGGTTCGTCAGAACGAGCGTACGATCCACGGTTCTTTATAAATGAACCGCGGTTCAAAAATGAGCGGCTTTTCAAGATTCTCGGCTCAATAAAAAGCCGCGCTGCACTTTTTGAAAAAGTCTTGGCTCAAAAAGAGCCGCTTTTTGAAAGCAACTCGGCTCAAAAAAAAGCCGCGAGTCTCGGCTCAAAAAGACCCGTGGTTCAAAAAAGAGCCGCTCAAATGAGCCGGCTTGTTTCAATGAACGAGAGGCTCTGAGCCGCTGAATGTAATAAACCCACCTCTAGTCTAATGGTATATATTATAACATATATCGTAAGAACGATTCTGCGTAATATACATTTGAAAACTCTTAATAAACGTTACATTTTTCGTATAGAGACCCCTCTATATAGAAATCAAAGCCGTAGTCCTACGTCAAAACTAAACTAAAATTTTTCATTCAAATGTTAAAATTTCGAAACTGCATTCGGGTCTTCTACTCTGATAAAAATGGACCTCTTCCTAGATGGGGACTACGGACGTGGTGATGTTGAATTTAAAGAAGTGGCTTCGAATACTCAATCTGCATTTCTGTAACCATTTTTAAAGTATACTGACAAAGTTTATCATCATATGACAACACACCAATTCTGATTGATATAAAATTTCTGTGCAACATGGGCATTTTTATTTTCTAAAATGTTGTGCCTCAAAGAGTTAAATAATGATAGAGTGCAGAATTCATTGAAGGGTGATCATCTTTCTCTTTAACATTTCAGATAAACCCTCTTCCGCTTTCTGCCGTACTGTTTTCTACCGCTCCTCTAACCCAGCTTAATAACCAAACGGGCACACTTTTTCCATAGATCTGCATTGAGCTCACCGAGTAGTTCAATAGGTTTGGCAATGACAGCTAATTTTACAGCACATCTTGACTTGCGAATCATATCCTACAATCCGGAACTTGCCTGAAACCGATGTTGTAAACGGCTAAGAGATTATTTTGAATGTTTATATAAACATATCCAGTTAAAATCATGCATTGGTTGCACGAAAAGAACTGATGGGACGTGGTTGAACGGAAACCGCGCTATATAAGTACCGCGTTATAGGAGGGCTGTCGCAATTTCCTCTCCGCGTTATATAGAAACCGCGTTCTGAGAGTACCGCGTTATAGGAGGGTTGACTGTATTCGCATTATATTAGAATGAACTTTTCATGTGTGCGCGTTTGGCAGACCTTGTGCCCAGGGATTCAACCAACTACTCCATACAACTAAAGTTTAAAGCTCTAAAAGTTTCACACCTTTCACATGAATATATGATTTTAAATTCCGAACTAAGGCCAAACGATTAGGGGTTAAATTAAAAAGACGTTCGATGAATTCTATTGATTTCCATCTGCCATCAAATTAACATAAATTCCCGTTATTGGTTCCCGTATAAGTTTACAGAACGGCAAAGCAGCCACAATTAGCTATTAAACCCACAAAAGGAAAATCAGCATTCACCTCTTCTGTGGAGTATGTCCATACAAAGATACGTACATTCCGCACAATCCAGAGGCTCTCTTTCTCTCTCTCTCTCTCTCTCTCTCTCTCTCGAAAGCGAGGTGATTAGAGCGGTGCTTTTATTGCTTTTCCAAAGACTCGGATCGAATACCGGAACGGTTTTGATACCTTCAGACAGGAATGTTTAATCAAGTCTTAGTTCAACAGGTGGCATACGGGACACACAAACGCACATACACACACACACACACACACTCTTCTGCTTCTCTGCTTCACATCCGGTTTAGGTGGGCTGTTTGGTTGCCCGGGTACACAGCTTAATTAGATGATACGTAATCGTCGATTTCAGCAAGAACGAAAGCGCAGCGAGCGAAAGGTTTTGGCTGGAAGTGGAATGTGATACGTTTACGTATTTCGAGAATACATTGGCCTAATTATGCTTGTTGATGTGCTTTACCGATTCGTAAGATCTATCGATTTCTGACAGAGGGAAACATTACTATGGGATGTATCTAATTAAACTAAACTATTGTTATTGAACAAACAACACTGATCAGTGAAAAAATATCAGATGCATTGACAACGGGGAAATTTTCAATCAAACATCAAATCACAAATGTTAACAATCAAACAAGGGAAAGAGAGAAGAGAATACAGTAACTAGTAGAAGGTAGTACGGTACCATTTATGGTTTAGGCTTAGCATTCATCTGCTTGCAATCAACATCGAACCGACGAACCACCAGCGGATGCTGCAGTGAGGTACACCCTCTCATAACACCGTCTGTTTTGTTTGGGGAATTCAATCACTCGACTAAACTCACAAACTCTGGCGGTGTGTGATAGCTGAACTGCAACTTGTGTTTGTTTGGGGGAGGGGCTGTGTTAGCAGGATGTGAGTTTTTACCACCACCACACTCTTTTTTTCTGAACACTACCTATTAAGCTTGTCTAAGTTGGATCAGGTTTAGCACATTGTTCTCGACTATTTACATTGGGTTAATGTTTTGGTCTTCGATGGTTTGGTGGGGTGTTTTTAATTCGTATACTGTGTGATGTTTTAATCGAGGGGAAGATGGTTTATTTAAGTGTTAACTTGAGAGTGGAAATGTGTACAGTTTATCATTCAATTAATTCTGGAAATAAACAGGGAAAGAAGAAAAGACAAGGAACAGTTGTTGTTGAAAAAGTTTTCGGATGTTTTGTTACAATCATCACACTGACAGTCGATCTCGCGAACAGCTATTATTTACAACCATGCGCCTCCACCACCGACCGGTCGGCATGACTTGGTTCCGCCCCTTTTTGACAAAATGAAAATATTTATGTTTGCGTGATGTGGGCGAAGTGCTATAAACTGCCAATAAAATGTGTTCACACCAGTTGGTGGCAATAATAAGCATCAACCGCCGAGTCAGCAGCAGCAAAATTGATGAAATATGTGTGCTAATAAATGTTTGTTTGCTTTCCCTAGCGGCCACACATTCCATATTCACCCCCACCTGCCCCCCCTTGGTAGAATTCGATCCCGATTCCGAGATATTCGACCGGTTACAAGCAGTCTTTATAGCCTACAAATGTTTGAATTTCAATTGTGGGCAACGAGATAGTGTTACACTAGAGAGTCATCATTTCTGGCTTGCGTTTGTCGGAAAATTAAATCGTGTAGTTTTCCCGAGAGGATGCAGATAATAAGTGGAGATGGGGATGTCACATTCTAATTGGAATGCTCTGACATTTTCAACGTAAGAGCAGTTATCTCTTTCAGATTGCGACATGTGTTACTACTAGAGGAGCGTTGCATCCATTTGATTCGAGTTCTCATCTATCCTCCGATCATAAATGTTTTATGTATTATCAATGAAAGGATTTCTACAATTTAAATTGCTTATGGAATGTAATAAAAATCCTGTGCACAAATTCATGAAATAACCGTATTCATGGAATCAAATGAATGTGTTACTTGCATTTAATATATCGCATAGGTATTTCAATCATCGATAACCAATTCACTTGGAAGCAATCAAAATACGGGAAGCTGACAAACAAAATACTGACCCAATTGAGACATTTAAACCACTGTCGAATCAGCTTCGAAACTATCTGATATCGCCAGAGTTGCCAACCTTCCAGTTTTGCCCCTCTATTGCCAGCTTTTTTTTAAACATGCCAGCGAAACAGCCAAAGGCAAAAAAAACTCAATTTTTTAAGTTTTCCAGCTCTCTAATTTTTTCGGCATTTTCAAGTTTTCTACTGGCACACAGAAGGCACATTAAGTATGTCGGGTTTTCACTAATTTGGCTCCCTTTAATTGACATTCAGTTCGATCAGGAACGATGAACGCATCGATGAACTGCACATCATTTTGAAGCTACAACTTTAAGGTATTAGAATATTTTACGTACATATTTTTATCTTGGTGTGTGTAAGTGTAGTGGGCAACAATATCGGGAAAAAATGAAAAATCGATTTTTCTTTGTTTTTTCAAGAATATTCTGAACAACTCAACAGCAAATCCAATTAAACTTATCAACTAGCTTTCATTTGGTTCCAAGAACGTTCCTGTAAGACCTTCCCTAACTGAGATGTTTCAGTGAGAATAAAAAATCACTCCTTCGTCTTTGATAATGAATAATTCAATAAACAACCATCGCACCACAAATCGAAAGGCAGTTTTGAAAACTCCAATAAATTCAGCACAAGGATAGTTTTGTTTTAAAATTTTTTGCATCGATTTAAAAAAAAATGCCAAAAATAGGATTTTTGTAGCGCTTTACAGAATTTACTGTAATTCTGCAAATATCGCGGTTAGTTGTTGATGTTGATCAATGAATATTTGTCCGTATGTAAAATTTCAGACAACGCAGTAGCTGAATTCATGACCGATTCAATAAATTTCTATGTTGTACTCTATAATCAAGTTCTAAAACGATTTCATTTATATGATCCATTGATCGCCAACATGGCGATAATTGTTCCAACTAATGTAATAGAATGGAATCATACGTCAATTGTTCCCCTTCTACAAAGTCTTCCGAGTATTTGCGATCAAAATTATTCAGGATATCGATAATGAATTCAGGGAGATTAATTATTCAAGGGAAACCTTGATTTTACTGGCTTCACTGTAAACGAACACAAGCATGCTTCTTTCTTTTGGGGTAACATTTTATCTCCAAAAAGGAATGAAAATAATTTAGCTTTTTTTCAAATTGGGTAAATACATTTCATTACGAAAAAATATACATTCATAATGGGAATTACGCTCCGGTGGCGTTAGTACATAAGTACCAATGCTACATACTGACATTGTCACTGAATATTTTAATTTTTATTGCTAATATAAACAAATTTGAGAGCAAAAATTTAAAATAATGGTTTTTCCCCTTTTGCCAGGTTTTTTTAATTTTTTCCAGTCTTTTCCAGTTTTTTTTTCAAATTGTCCCAGCTTTTTCAAAAAAAAATGATTGGTATTTCTGAATATCGCTAAAAAACAGGGCTCAGAGAATGGTGGAAATGCGCTCCGTACCGTCGGAATCGATCTTTTTGAACCCCCTGCCAAAACTAGTGCAACCACAGCAGAAACGTCAACGATCGGAGGTTATCTCCAGTATTAAGGAAAAGTGGAACCTTAAAGCTATAGTTTGAGCACATAAACAATCAAATACAATCTGTAAACGAAAAATACATTAAGAGGAGATCAAAGGATTTTTTCCCGTATTGAAGTGACTTTCAAAACTTTTGGCTGGCGTCACTCGGACCACGGCTTACTTTCATTCTGAAGGAAGAATTGCGAGAGTAAGAACTCGTTACTTTTAGCGTGAGAGGTAAGGACGTGAACCTCTACGCCAGGTCGCCTCCAAGAGCAAAGATTAGAAAAATTTAAATTGCAAAAGTTATTTGACAAAAAAAAGGTTTGATTTGACGACCGTATTTTGAAAGGACAAAATTTCGCTCAACGAAACTCCAAATTGTATCTGGGGATCGGTCTTGTATGGTGTCTACAAAATTCTATCCCAGATCTTCTTTCACATATCATTTCCAATAATAAGCAGATTTGTGAGAAGTTACCAGAGCAAGATCATGCCCGATTGCTCGACGACGGACCAGATTTTACATTTCATTCATTTATCGTGTACTTCCAACGTATTTGAACGGAATAATTGTCAAATGATCAATGTTTCCCTCTGAAGTTATTGTATCTCCCAAGAATACGTACCTCTCGAACCGCAAATTTGCTTGATTTGGTGAACTTTAGGCAAAAAAGTTTCGATTTTGACATACAAGTGGAACGAATATTGTTGAATTAACTGAGTGGATTTTCGAGTGGGCACCAACTTATATACAGATTCGTTTAATTTCAATAGCCAATAGAAAGCAATATTAAAACTATTGAAACAAGTTTTGGGATCAATATGTAACATCTTAGAATACGTATACATAAACCTAATTTCATTTTTGCTGTTCGGTATTTGAGACCAATGCAATCAAACATATTTTAGATGAAAATGTATTTGTAAATCAATTTTACAGTGGATTATTATATCCAAAAATCACATTAATTTCGTGAAAAAGTAGAGTCGCAGTGACAACGCACCTATATTAAAAACCTATGTACCAACCGTTTCGCACACTAACGTAGCACAACAATTAGAAAGGCTATTTATTATAAGATAAAGGAAAGCAGATAAAGGAAATTGAATAGCGCAAATTCAAATAAAGGCGCCAAAGAAAAGTCGCAGATAGAACAGAAGTGGCGTAGATAGAGGATATTGAAATAGAATTACGGAAACTGTGTTTGAACATAAAGATATTAAGGTGTTTCAGTGTACAATACTAAAATATTTATATTAAAAATTACCTTCAATTCATGCTTATGAAAGAGGGAAAAAGATATTGAAACGTATTACGAATAATCAGGAATTATCGAGAACCTAAAATCGTAAGGATTTGTGCACCCATGGTCGAGTGGTTAGCGTCTCACATTATCATGCCGGGTGTTCGGGTTCGATTCCCGTTCTGGCCGGGGGGATTTGTCGTCAGAGAAATTTCCTTCGACTTGCACTGTGGTCACGCGTATTCTAGAGCTTGCCCCTCAGATTACATTCAAGGCGTGTTATTTGGCTTAAGAAATCTCAACTAAGTATTAACGAATGACGCTAGTTAATGCATACGTTGAGACGGCAAAAGTTCCACAGGGAACGTTAACAAGAAAGAATCATAAGGATTTATTTTTTTCGATAACTGTGAAATAATGTGAATATTTTTGTAGGCGAATTTCAATACATTATAATATATTAATTAGTATTACGAAAAGCGTTTCGATTCGTTGCTGAAGCAACACATGTACAGCGGTGAAAAGCAATACGGACCAGTTCAGGAACTAGAAGCTGCTCTGTTAGAAGCCTGGGAATCAACTCCGTCGATTGAAGAACCGAATTTTTGAAACAATCCGCAAGAACGAGAAGCAAACTAAATGTTGATTAATGTTCACTGTTGAATTATTAATTCAATCGTTGCTTTCATTTCAATTACAATCAACTTTGTCTCTTATCTAGCTTAACTTGAAATTGAAAAAAACTGTGATGAGCGTTGATTTGGAGGCACACATATAAACAACTGATTTGGATAGAGACACGAATTTCGGACGTTTTTTCGAGCTCCATAAAAATATAACAAAGAGTATTTTTACGAGCAATTATATTTTTTTGTTCCTCCATTTCTTAAAAAAAATTGAATGGAGAAAAAATATTCATAACCAGAATAGTTAAGAGTTGATGGAGTGAGAGGGCTCAAAAAAGTTGTGCCATGTCGTACACGATTCCAGCCCTTCTGGTTATCTGAAACAAAAAAATCGAACAGATTCTGAAAGATGCCGCTATCGCATGAACCTCGGACAAGTCAAAAACATCTTTTTTGACAAAATGGCGTCCGTATGAAAAACAAAATGCACTTTAAAACTTTTTATCTTACGTTTCTAGATATTTTAAAAATAGTAAAATTTTAAAAATATTATTTTTCTAGAGGTTAATGCGATAGAGAGATGCATACAGATTGTATACATATACATTCGACATGAATCGGTTCAGTAGAACTTGAGATATCGTGTACGCCAGTTTGAAAAAACTAGTTCGGAGAAAATCGCGTTCGAAGTTCATTGTTAAGGCCGTGCCAGGTTAGATACCGTATCACTAAAATGGCTCTAACTCGGTAAATAATGGGATTTTCGATAAGTCCTTTTTAGAGTATATTCTTGAATGCCTAAACTATAGAAATATGAAGAAAAAAAAAGATTTTTGTCAAATTTCTAGACTAAAACACTGCCTTAAACGAATTCTCCTCACAGCATGAAGACATAACGAAAGGCTTGATTCGTAGATAACATCAAAAAATTCGGGCCAGAATTATGGGAAAAAGTTGTAGGTAGTGATGGGCATTAGACCATAATCGAAAAAAAAAGCAACAGACAACCACGAAGACCAAAAATTCATTTCAAGTCGGATATTTTTTAAACTCTCAAGGGATTAATTATGCGGGTTGAATTATCACATTAGCTATGTTTTTGCAAAGTTAAGCCAATTTCTTCTACTTCTACTTTATTGAACGTTACCGTGTTGTGATGCTGTTTGAGTAGAGTCAGTAAATAATGATGACAAAATCCAACCCAAAATTCACCTTCTAAGCTTTTCTCAATATGTTTCCCTTCATACTGTTGATTGACGATAAATAGATAAAATAACCATTTACTTGTCGAAAAAACTTGTACCCTATAACAGTGCCCTTTTTCCCATGTATGGGAGACTTGTTGGTAGTTGTATGAAAGATTAAATTATGTCCTATATTTCACTCTATGATTCAAATTTTGAAGGACTTAAAGGGTGGTTTTCCGAAAAAAGGTAAAAATTACCTAGAATTTTAAAAATTCATTAAACAAAACTATTCTGAAAATTAAATTTTTTTTCAGTTATGTGTTTTTTACATGAAAATTTCAAATTATTTCCCACATTTCATTTTTTGACCAAAATTTTGTATTCATTATAGTTTTGTAGTTTAGAATTTTTTGTAAAAAAATAAGAATAAAACTTTGGCCCTTTCCAAAAAGTAGTCCAATTCTTTTTTGGTGATTTCAAGTATGCAAAGTTGCTCGAATGACCAATGTCTTTACACCCACAACGTTTCCTATCTGAGATGGTCCGGATTCATCCATGTGTACGTTATATCGAGGGTATGTTACAACGAGGGTACGTTATATCGAAGTCTCCCTGTATTAATAATGTTTTGACAAATATTACGAATGTTTTTGAAAGATGTGAACTGTTTAGTAGGAAACATATTTTCACTACCTCCAATGTATAATATTTAAGGGGGTAGTACACTATGGAAACTTGAAAGAATTTAAAAAATATTGCTGGCTTAAAATGTTCTCTGAGATTTCTACTTTACTGTAGTTTTTGTCCAAGGTTTGTTCGATGTTCCGTTCCAAAGTTTCAAATCAATTAGTGGACCTAAGTCATTGCGTAAGGAGCGCGGATCCAAAATTTAAAACACGTTTTTCTCGAAACTAAGTTTTGCAAACTGGTTGAGTTCTATCTCCGGAACGGCCCATCCGATTTTGATGAAATAGGTTTTCCCAGATTCTCCAATAAATTTCCTGTCATCGTACGTAGGATTTTTTTGATATTTTGAAAAATAAAATTTTGGTGAATGTTTTTGTCTTGATTTTTGAGGCAAAAACGCAATTTTTTTACGAAAAATGTCACCATTTTGTCAAAAATCTATATTTTGGAAAAATTATACGTACGACGACAGGAAATATATCCAAGATTACGTAACAAAATCGTTGGCACTAGTAAAACTTGTAGAACTCCCACCAATTTACAAGGTTGCAAGGGTTCAACAAACCGTTGCGACTACAGGGAAACTTCGATATAACGTACCCTCGATATAACGTCACTCGATATAACGTACATTTTACCTCGATATAACGTACACATTTAAAAAGTGTAAAGGAACAATCGCGAAAATCACATACTTTTTATGATGTTCATAGTGTAGTACCCCCTTAACTGTAGTACAAACAGTTATTGTTTAATAATTCATCAAAGTGTGATGTGTATATAGCCATCAAATAACACCCCAGCAACATCTCATGCCTAGCATTATACAGAAATACTACAAGGTTAAATATTTGTTATAACGATTCTTTCATGTCTTGCCTAGATGAGTAATTGTTGTTTTTGGACATCGAAAAAGGTTTTCATGGGAATTCAAATATTTTCGAAATAACCCACAACCGATGGTTAATAAACGCTGAGTAGGAGTGAGAATGGATCACGCATAAAATTGAACATACAAAACTAAGCTGAATTACACATGCCTAAATACACCAATTAACTCTCCAAATTCAACGCTCATTACACAGCTCCTAGACATGGATTGCACTCGCACGTATAAAAAGAAAAGCGTCACCTCAGCGACAACTTTGTAGAAGCCGCATTTTCCAGGATGCTAAAACCGCTAATTGACAATCGAAAGAGCAACTTGATTTCAGGATTCACTAAATATGGCATTCATCAGATTACTGTGAAGCCGTTACTAAAGAGTATTCCACATGTTCCAAGTTCGTCAGAAACAAAAATAAAGAACAGATTCAAGGAATTTCTCAACGAGAACGAGAGATAGTTGTTGAGGGCGGTTTAATATCCCTCCAGGAACCAGCATAACGGCAGAAGACATCGTCAGCGGCAGAATTAGGAAAAATCTTCACTCAATCTTCACACTATTTACTTACTTTGACCCATCGTCACCCTTTCTGAGGTGAGATTGGGTCAACTTTCATTAATTCCCATTTCAGTGGAAAATTAATACTATTCAACTCGTAACAACACTCGTAAGTTCATTATGAGAGAACATATCTACGTAATCAGAAATGCATTCCACTCTAATTTATGATAGTTTTACAATCTAAAATTCGAAAATTTCCTTTTTGACCCATTCTCACCCCCAATGACGGTAATTTCCATGGAATTGATGTGTTAGTTATTTCGCAACATACAGGGTTTTCCATTTCGGACTTCCGAAAGTATACAGCCCTGCGCTGACAACCGTTTGACACAGCTGTCAACCAAAGCGTCATATCGTTAGTTGAATGTCTGCCATTTTACAATATGGATCGTTTTAGCATCGCACAACGTGTTAATTTTGTTAAATTATACTATAAAAACGATGAAAACCCGGCAATTGTTTTTCGAGCATTACGGACGGATTTTGATGCTGTTGCTGCCAGTGTGGAGGATGACCCGAATGTTTCGATTCCATGGCGTGCTCAGCAATTGGGCTTGTCAAACACATCATTGTGGCGAATTTTGCATTTGGACTTGCACCTACATCCATATAAAGTCCAACTGGTACAAAAATAAGAGCGTGGTGACCATGGAATGCGTCGAGCATACGTCGATTGGGTGAACGAACAACAGCAGCAAAATGCTGAATTTTCGCATCAAATTTTCTTCAGCGATGAGGCACATTTCGAGCTCGGTGGCTATGTGAACACACAAAATTTCCGTATATGGGGCTCAGAAAATCCACACGTGATTGTTGAGAGGCCATTGCATCCGCCAAAAGTCACTGTTTGTTGCGCATTATGGTCTGGTGGAGTCATCGGGCCGTATTTCTTTGAAAATAAGGACGGCGAGACGGTAACTGTGAATGGTGACAAGTGGTTTCAGCAGGACGGCGCCACGTGCCACACAACACGACCGAACATGGCCATATTGCGAACAAAATTTGAGGGACGCATAATTTCTCGTTTTGGTGATGCCAATTTGGCGTCCAGATCATGCGATTTGAACCCGCTAGACTTTTTTTTTGTGGGGTTATGCGAAAGACCGTGTCTATGCCAACTCTCCGCAAACTCTTGAACATTTGAAAGACAACATTCGTGAAGTTATGACCGAGATACCGCCCCATATGTGCCGAAAAGTTATTGAAAATTACCTGCTCCGGATCAAGGTGTGCGAGGAAGCCCTAGGTGGACATTTGAATGATGTTGTATTTCACACATAATGGCATAAACCAAACTTTAATTTGAAATTAAAGTTTCATCGAAATTCGAATTCTAAGTGTGTTTTATTTCAATTTACTTTCGGAATTTAAAGTTGGAAAACCCTGTACTAAAACAAGCTAGTTTCCAGATGCGATAGACAACAGTCGTCGAGAACTAAGGCGACTCTTTCGAAAAAAAAAATTTACAAATTGAATGAATTTCCTAAAATTGTAATAATTGGAAAGTAATCAATTCAAACAAATCATTGCACAAATGATCTAAAAACACTCTTTTAAGTCCATTTAGTGCGAGAAAACTCGAACGCACTCTTCAAGTTACCTGAAACAAAAATTGAAACAGTTAACAAGTTAATTGTAATGAAACGATTGCTCCCAATACAATTATGTTTGTAGAACCCTCGTGGCATTGTGAAACCATAGCTCTCGAAATTGTGATCCTCACGTTTTATACTAAAAGGCGGTTATTTATTTTCCATTACGGTTTCCACTTCAATTGACTCAAATCGGATAAAATGTGTATCTTCCAGTGTCTCCCATTGTTTCTCCCACCCAAACATGTGTCCTTTGGGGGACGATATTTCAGCTTTTCTGCCAACGAACATACGACGCTAGTGAAAATTTTGAAACCCCGTCGAAGGCTAGAGACAAAGAGACAAAGTTGTTCCCTAATCATCAACCTGCGGGTCCCCCGCAACCAGACCGCGGAGGGTAGGGTAGGGGGTGCGATAGAGAGAGAGGACGAAAAAACAAGATAGGTCATTCCAACGGAGCTCATCTTCATGGTAACTGGATGCAAGATAACGCTCGGGGGTTGTAAAACGTACAGCTGTTGCGATATACGACCAAATTCACCCCGTTCGTCCTTGCAACCCGCCGCCACCGATGACGATGATGATGGTGCTGATCAGGGAATCTCAGAACCACCGCGATTCCATGATGGAATACCGAGTCAGTATAAAGCTAAATTGGAATTTGATATTTTATGTCAAACATAAATTTATTGGACCCACCCAACTGATCTCAGCGTTTTGTCCGGTGGCATAGCTTCTGGGGAGACGCGCACTTACCCGCACACGTGTTCTTGTTTGAACTTTCGACCAAATGGAGCAGTAAATTGATCCCTGTTCAACTAAATTCTCGCTGTGAAAGATTATGGTTCGCCAGTATCGAACCGTGTGCGGTTCACACTGGGAGCCGTACCAGCTGTGGCAAATTGTCGTAAAACAAGAAGACACAAAGACCAGCCAATAAATCATCCCTACAACCGTGCTGCCGTTCCGTGGTTCGCCCCCACCGACGGCTTAAGTGATGATCGTTGTTAAGTGGTCGATGGTTAGTGAACCGATGAATAATACTTTTCTGCGAGCGTGTGTTTTGTGCAGTCAGTGCAAAATTCCTGTACATAAATTCAAATCGTTGTTACCTCAATCCGACGTATTAATTCTACTAACATAACACAGTAGCTTAGCAAAACAAGATAATAAAAAGTTCGCTTACCAGCTGCCATCAAACCTAGTCAGGTGTTGGTAATAACAATAAAACAAATTGTTAACTTTATCACGGTAAGCATCGGTGGCTAACGGTGGCATTTTTTGCCATTCGCCATTCGTCCCTTTCGAAACATGTGGGGGAACTTAGGGTAAGACACACCATCATCATACATCAAATGCACCACCATGAAAAATTTTGAAAAACGCAGTAATTGTCAGAATTTTTCTAAGCTTATAACTTTTTTTTTTCATTATAAATACCATTAAATGTGTGCACCCGTGGTCGAGTGGTTAGCGAATCACATTATCTTCCCGGGTGTTCGGGTTCGATTCCCGTTCTGGCCGAGGAATTTTTCTTCGAAGAAATTCAGTTCCACTGGCACTGAGATCACGCGTATTCTAGAGCTTGCCCCTCGGAATACATTCAAGGCGTGTTATTTGGCTTATGAAATCTCTACTAAGTATTAATAAATTACGCTAGTTAATGCATACGTTGAGACAGCAAAAGTTTCACAGGGAATGTTAACGCCATTCAAGAAGACCATTAAATGTAGTTCAGCACAGAAAATCTCGTCTAGTTTCAAATAAAAATGGAATGGCAAATTTGTTGGTAAGCGGAAAACCCGAGGAAGGGATGATCCGATTTGGGCCGTTTTTATTTTGATGTATTCGTGTCTTCCCGTAGAGAAAAATCGAAAAATTTTCGGTAAACTCTTAGCGAATTCGTTTTTGTTCAGTTTCAACCCCAGTGCCGCACTAACTACTGTCAAAACGTTTTTTTATTCACTCACTTTTGTATTATTGAAATCATAATCCAACTCGGATTCTGATTTTGAAGAGTATATTCGAGTAGACGGCATTAAGCTACGTGTGCTTTCATTGAGAGGCGGAAATAATGATGGATATTCAGGTAGAATAAACCTGCTTCCAAAATCAAAACTATGAATGAAAATTTACTTTAACGTATCCAGTATTTATTTCATGTGATGAAAAAGAGGTTTTTTTTCCGATATCGCAGAAACATATTGAACGAAAACTGTGTCTAATGATGATTTTATATTATAATAGTAATTATTTGTGGAACAAACAGGAAATCCATCGACAAATGGTTAAGTGAGTGACAGAACTACATGTGTTAGGTAATCAAACAATATGAAGTCAAAATTTTCATTCAAACTTTTATATTTTTACACTGCACTTGGCCCTTCTGATCTGATAGAGAATAATTTACCTCCCAAGCACTAATATCGCCACCAGACGTCGACACTGTACATTTGTCGTCGCAAATATAAACAAATCAGACTATATAACGCACACCAACAAACCACCGCATTCGTGAAGCTGAAAAGGTTTTTTTATATAACAGAGTCAGTTTGGCACTGACTCAGTTTTAAAAACGAATTCGCTATCTGAAGGAAGGTCGGAAAATTGAAATACCATATCTTCTATAATTACATCATAATGAACGTTGTTAATCCATTTGGTCGGTGTTCAGTCAGACCGGACTAAGTAACATATTTATGATTTCGAGTAAATCGAATTCAAAGTTTGAAGCTGTGTAATTTTAGTAGCTTCCAATAAGTCTCCCCAATCGCTCTTCTACAGCTCTTAGTTACTCTTTAACAAGGATGTAAAATTATAGCATTACAAAAAAACCTTCTCAGATCAATCAAAAAGGTTTTACGACTGGATATTTCTACTTGGTCCACTCTGACTGAACCAAAAAATATTTTTTCACCATGACTGAGCAATTTGATGATGAAATCATATAATTTATTCAGTACGCAGTCGACGTGGATTTTAAACTGTGGAATTTACTTCGCTAAACATATACGAGGGTCGTTCAAAAAATAAGTTTCAGTGCCTCAGAAATCGCGGAAAAATAAATTAGGACAAAAAACAAGGTGATTTTCGTAATCTACGATTTATTTTTTATTTATCTACATAATCGCCGTAACGTTCGAGGCATTTTTCATAGCGTGGCACGAGTTTTTCTATTCCGAGCGCGAAAGTACGTAGCGTCTAAATTTTTGAAGTATGTTGTAACTGCGTCACGAATTTCTTCGAATCGTTGACCGCCGAACGCCTGTTTCATCACCGTTTAATCATAATTAATTTTTTTTTTCAATTGCTCTTGAGTTACGCGAGCAGAATGGGGCCGCGCATTATTAGGAACACTCCTTTTGTCAATAAACCAGGCCTTTTGTTCTTAATCGCGGTTCTTAATCGGTCCAAAACTTCAAAATTGTACGGTGATGAAACAGGCGTTCGGCGGTCAACGATTCGAAGAAATTCGTGACGCAGTTACATCGTACTTCAAAAATTTGGACGCTACGTTCTTCGCGCTCGGAATAGAAAAACTCGTGCCACGCTATGACAAATGCCTTGAATGTTACGGCGATTATGTAGAAACATAGAAAATAAATCGTAGATTACGAAAATCACCTTGTTTTTTGTCCTAACTTTATTTTTCTGCGATTTCTGAGGCACTAAAACTTATTTTTTGAACGACCCTCGTACAATAAAACAAAACGGTTGCTTGAAACAATGTTTTACTTACCAAAAATAGTCGATTAGTATGTATTTTAGTAAAATTCTTGATTTTTGTAAAAAAAATGTATCAACCATTAACTGGTTAGCGTGATTTTGAAAAATAAAACTTTCAGCCAATCGAAGACCACGGTTGGAACTGAAATTGATCATGAAAAGTTTAGTAATAACAATTTTTTACACTCTGACACTCTGACACTATGAATTGACTGATAAGCATATATATTGTGTTTCAATACGAGTTACTATTCCGTGTTCATTGAAGGACAAAGAGAAGAGTTTTCTGATGCGGAGAAATCCAACATTTCATTTAAAGTTCCTTCCCTTCTGAGGAAATGTGAGGAAATTCTTGATTGTTTGTTACTTTTAACCCATTTTTCTTATTTTGTTAATTTATTATTTAATAAATAATAATATTTTTTAATTATTTTTTTTATTTATTAACTAATTAATCAATAATTAAATTAATAAATAATAATAATAATATTTTATTATACATAGTCCGGTCTGACTGAACCCCGACCATTTGATGTTTGCGCTAAACGAAATTGATTTTTGTTCGAAAGTGGAAATGGATTTGTAGCGTTGCCCGAACGGTCTTGGCTTTCTTTTTTCATACAACTTAAACTCGACCAATCCTGTTAGCGTGCAACTGTCGACTCCTTTAATTTTCCGAAATTAATTCTACAAGCTAATTCTTCTACCTGCAAATTTTTGGGGAGGCGCTTGGAGTTACCCTGCTATATCTGCCAATAAATAATTATGCGCCGAGTAATCAAAAAATGTCCCGTGTGTGTTGAACTGCCACGAACCGAGTGGAAACTTGAGATTTGTTTCACTCGCACAAAAATAATAAAATTGATGTCAGTAAAAAAAATGTAGACTCGGTAACAACATAAGTTGAACAAAAATGTAATTAGAGAAGTGTTCGATTTTCGACAAGGGTGATGCACTTTTGGAACTTGACGACAAAGCGCAAGTGTGCTTAAATCAAATATGGAGAATAGTTTAGCGAGGTTTTCTCCAAGCATCTCTACATACATAAATGGAGGAATTTGGGTCGCTTCAGATTTTCAGACGATATAACGCTTTCCTATATCAATATTTCTAGTGCAGTGATACTGATTATTTCAGCGATTTACAATATTTCTAGTGCAGCGAAAAAACAAGTTTTTTATATAGAGTTTCAAAGGAACAGAGAAATTTAAATGAAAAATTTGAATTTTTCATCAAATACACCATTTATTTGATTGAAAAAACTATATGGTCTTGCATCGTAGATCCTAAATAGTACGTTCACAGTGAAAAACTTTTCAACTTGTTGCATTTTCAACGAATTTAAACAGAATTTTTCTGCCGGCGCTCTAAAATCTTGGTTTTGATACATAAAAATGACTCGCAAATTAAAATCGTAGAAGCCCAAAAAAATAGAGCATTGCCTATAGAAGTAAAATGGCAACGTAACATATTGAAATAATATTCCAAGTGCAGCGTAAAGAATATGTTTTGTTGGTGGCAATATAGTTGCCAGTACCCGTTAAAGGGTTAAAACCAAAATAAAAACTCATAAATAGAAAGGCCAAAAGTCTGGCAGCACATTTGTGAACAGCGGCACGTTTGCGCATTATAAAATTGGTTCTGAAAATGGTTAATAATCATGAAAAAATCAGTTCGAACGTAAAACAAAAGTTTATTGAATGTGTTAGTTCTAAATGTTAATGAAAATCCTGAGATTGCCTGACTAATTTCCAACAACGATGGGAATTTGAATTTTCATTAATTTGTTTCTTTACTTGACGACATGATATTTGTTAACTGTTTTTTGTTTTGATTAAATTTATCAATTTATAATGGAGAAAACTTCTAACGGAAAAACGCTTATTATTTACTCAAAAAGAACATATGCCTATTGTTGACCAACTTACCACGAGTGTGGGGTTAGTTGGTCAATTTATTCTGAAATATTCTGAAGAAAAATGTCAACAAAATTATTCTCTAGTTATTTTTCATTGGAAGGGTAAAAGGTAAGCTTAATTGTGGTACATAACATTCCAACGCAAAACTTCGTACTACATAGTCAACAGTTCGGCCGAAAAGTTCATACGGTTGACGTCTTGATGGCACCTCTTGAAAAAATCTACTTGACTATCACAAAGCACCATCTTTCAAAGGATACGTGTCAACATTTGACACGTCGAAGAACCGAAAGAGTACTATAAAAATGGTATCGAGAAGTTGCAAGATCGCTAAAATCACTGTATCGCCCTCAAAGGCAATTATGTTGAATAATAAAATTGAATTTTGCAAAAAAAAAAAGATAATTTCACTGGGTTACCTTATAAACTTTTCAGTCGAACTGTTATAGCCAAATTTATTCAAAAATGCTCAACTAGCCCCGCCCTACCCTACCATGATACAATGTTTGGGTTCGACAAAGTAGACCAAATGGCTCGCGAATTTACCACCAAGGCATAGATGCGCGAAATAAATGTAGAGTATTGAAAAAATGTGTAATAAAATCCTTGAACAATGAAAACTTTCTATTAATACGAGGGTCACTATTTATATTTCGGGAATAGGAGCAAAAACAAATAGTTAAGCTGCGAATATATTTTTATTGTTTTTCAAAGTACTCGCCACGATGATCGATACACTTTTGCATTCGCTTAAACCAATTTTCAAAGCATTTATTCCAATCGACACGAGCCTTTTTTTTGAGCGATTGTCAAATTATGTGGGATCCAACGTGAACATAATTTTCGCACAACTAAGTGTTCATGTAAAATCGCATATATGCTGGTGGAACTAATGCTTAGGGATGCCTCAATCTCACAATAGGTTACATGACGATCTTGCTAAATCATTTCGTGCACAGCATCGATGTTTTCTGGCACTACAGTCGATTTTGGACGACCTTCACGAAACTCGTCGGACAGCGAACTACGACCACGATTGAATTCACTATACCAGCGATACACAGTGGTTTTTGATGGAGCTTCATCGCCAAAAGTCAAATTAAGTTGATTGACGCACTCTTGTTGTGATAATCCACGTCGAAAGTCGTAAAAAATCATCGCACGAAAATGTTCACGATTCAGTTCCATTTTTTTGCCGAGACCAAACTTTCAACTAAATATAAAATAAACAAATAGCGTCCGCATGACAAAATGTTCTGAGTACGTATATCGTCAAAAATGTCAAACTTTACGATGGAATCGTCAGATGGACTCACATGACATCAGTGTTGCCAATTCCCGAAATATAAATAGTGACCCTCGTATATATCTAATGTTTTCTTTTTTACTTGTAGTGTATAACTACATTGCTGTCTAAGTGTTTTTATATGTATTCGTTCACGCGTCAAATTGACGCGTGTTCGTGGAGATAAGTATATAAGAAACGTCCGTAAGCCTAGTGTTAAGAATGACGTAATATAAATGCGTTTAGAATTCTCGTTATTTTTGTTGTTTTTTTTCGTAAAGGTTTAAGTTAAGAAAACAGATGTGACTACGTTGTGGATGTGAAGAAATGTTGAAATATTTAGTAATCACTAGAAGTGGGTTGTATCTGTGATATAACCGCAAGCTAGACGTAGGACTACCGCTGGCTCAGATTTCATTTATTCGAAATTACATCCATCAACCATTACAACATCAATTCTCAATGAATGAATGAATGAATATTTTGAAAGACTGCTGAGTTTTTCTTGTTAATGTGTGGATGGATGAGTACAAGTATGGAACTGTTATGAACACAAAATTCAACTCTTTCGAACGTGTTGGTGGTCCTGGAAAAAACCTATCGGTTTGAGTGGCTTTGTAAAAGCAACTGAAGATACATGATTATTTTGTTTTCCTGAGGGTAATTCATAACCATTCCAGACGAAAGCATAAAAGGAACTAATGCTTATGAATTGCATCAGAGAACACCTAGCCGAATGCGTAAATGTGTGCAAATATTCCTCCGCTCGAGCGCATTTACAGGCAAACAATTTTCCAAGACCACTCCATGCGAAGCAAAATAGAAACTGAGAGATGTTGGCGTCGACATTATGCATCATGCCTCAATCGAAGTCCTGAAGTCCGAAGTCGCGACTGAAGTGATATTTCAACTGATTGCTATATTTATATTGATATCGATAGTATGTACCGATGGAGTTTTTCAACTATTAAAACAATTGTTTGGATCAATAAGTAAGAATCATATAAATCGTGGACATTTTATCTTTCGATTGAAGTGATTTATATACCACTTCGTTCAACCGTCAAAGAATTATTAACATTCAAAACCTTGCACTCCAAGCGTCACTCTCTCGTTTCCGAAACTATGAACTTACACCGCGGTACAGAAATGAAAGACGTAGTCCTACGTCAAAATGTTTTTTGTATCCTGTTTTGCTTAAGATGGGCGTCTTACCCCGTCCTCCCCTAGCTAATTCAACCAAGATGCCAAAAAAAAAGCACGGAAAGCAAACCATGCCTGAACTGTGGTGGTGGATGGTGGAGAATCGCGTAGATTTTTTGTTTTATTATTGTTTTCATTTAATTTTCTCTCACTGACATCGAGTCTATTGTATTAGAAAAATAGTGGCGGACGTTGGAAAAAAGAGTTTCGTAAGATTTATTCCCCTTCTATTTGAATACATTGCATTTTTGGCAACACGAAGGCAGAGATCAGAAAAGTAAAAAAAAAGGTAAAGAATCATTCATTCGCTTACCTTCATCCGGAGCTTCATTGTCATAGTGATCGTCCCATTCGGAGAACTGAAAACAGAGCAAATGAAATCGTTAGAAAAAGACGGTGAAAATAATAATTCACTCCATAGCAGCAGGGCAATTCAACCGCGATCATGCAATTATCTTTTAATTCCATACAATTTTCTAGCGCCAGCGCCTCTCCCTCCCCACCTCGGAGGAGTCTCTACTAATCACCACGAAAGTTGCATCGAAAATGTGTGGCCTTACCTCACCGCACCTTCAACACCGGTGCGGCAGCAAAGTTCGTTCAACTTTCGGCACCACTCACATCGAGAGCACATAAAGTGAACCGGAAGGTGCACACGTTTGCATGCAATTTTACATAACTTCCCGCCGCCACATTTCACAAGCGTTGGGTGGCGTCTCCTCCCTTCCCTTTTTTGCTACCGCCACAGATCAAACGATGGAAATGGAAAATCGAAAGTTACCACGACCACCCACTGGAATAACTGTTTTATGAGGTAGCAAGCAGAAAATAGGCCAACTGGCTAGCTTCCTTTGGCCCGGTTGTAATGCTAAGGGTGGAACGCGCAAGAAAAACATCCATTTTTCGGCTTCTCCATCCGGAATTGACTCGGGAATGCAAACAGACAGCGGGGGCGCCTTGTGTATTTGTGTTATTTTGCTTCGCGGTGAACTGGAGTAGAACTCGTAATTTCAATCAGGGACTAACGGGGGAAACTGTGGGCGCTTGTGTGGTAGATTGCTGATGGGAAAACAAATTTCCGTTTCATGCAAGAAAAATCGTGTTTTCGATAGCTTGTAATCACCTGAAAAAAGGGGGCTGATGAATGAGCAGTCCCGTTCGAGAGGGAGCGGCGGGAGTCAGCTTTACATTTTAGAATCAGGGAGCAATAACATTGTAAGGGTCGCTACATTGTACTGAGCCTCGTCATTAAGTGGAAGCAATTCAAGATTTATGGTCAGTGCGTTAGAATGTATTACACTGATTTTAATTGGAACTGGTTGGTTGCTCGTAAAGCGTGTTTCGAATACGGCTTGTAACAAGTGTTGTTTGCCGAAAATAGGTTTTCGTTTCAACGTATAACCTGAGTACAGTATCGAAGAAGTACAATGCACACTAGAATGCCAATGGTTGTATGGGAAAAAATTGACCTTTGAATTTTAAAAGGAAACTTGAATAAAAATGTTGATTCCCACAAAAAACTACCCTATGCAAAATATCAGCTCAATAGGACTCCATTTACTAGTGCGCACGGCCGTTAAAGTTTGAGTTTTTTGAAAACCCAAGGGGGGTGTAAAGAAAATCGGGGTTTTCGAAAAAAAAATTGATGCCAAATGTCTTCAAATATTACGAAACGTCGAGATCTACTGTCATCTCGAAAAAAAAATCGTCAAAAATCGACACTCTGGGACTTGTTTTTGTTTTTTCAGAATACAAGGCAAAACGTATGTATTAGGGTTCCAATCGAAATCGTCATATCGATTTTGCAACGGAACTTACTGCGAAATGTTGATTTGCACGATAAAATACCCTCTGCAAAATATTAGCTCATTCGGACTTCATTTACCATTGTCGCGTTGTCGCTTTTTGGCACTTGTTGGTTTTTTCGTCTGAAAAGTCGGAATTTTTTCGGCGAGTAAGTAAATCTCGTCGTTTTATGCGATTTCAAGACAGTTGGCATCAATTTTTTTTTAAACTCCGATTTTCTTTACTCCCCCCTTGGGTGATTTCTCGATTTTCAGAAAACCTAAAATTCGAAATCTGCGGCAATAGTAAATGAAGTCCGATTAGGCTGATATTTTGCATAGGGTAGTTTTTCGTAAGAATCAACATTTTTAATCAAGTTCCATTTTCATTGGGACTCTAATACACACCTATCCCATCGGCTTATTATCTACCACATATTAAGTAACATATTAAATGTACAATTTTCTCATCTATCAGATGATATGTATATAAAAAAAAACGCTTATCCACCTCCAACATAGACATTTTGTGACATTTACGGTAAAAAATCTACGTAAAAATACGATTGCTGAAATTATTCAAAGTTTGAAAAATTTCTTAGTAACGAAGCGATTGGGACGTTCATCAAATACGAGTTCTCAACACGACAAAGTTATCAGAGGCTGATTTGGACTGAAATTGACTGTCTTTGCCGCTAAAATATGCATAGTTGACGTAAGCGCCAACTTAATTTTTCTATTTAATTAAAATGTCAACAATCATAAAAGCACTGCGGCCCACCTTTTACTGTTAACATTTATTAAGTAGAGCCTGCTCATTCTGTATAAATTGTTGACAGTCATGATAATTCAGTTACAAACAAGAAATAAAATAAGTAAAAAAAACTTTTTGAGTTAAACGGTTTAATTGTGATTAAACATAATAATGTACTAAAAGCTAGAAAATAATTAGACAAGTAGCAGTTAGCAGTTACAACACCTCTCCTTCATTAGTCTAGGGCATTGATAAGACTAAAATAAAATCGTGGGACATATGAGGAAGTCGCTAATTGTGGATAATGGGAATCCAACGTGCCCCACGATTTTATTTTAGTCTTATCAATGCCCTAGACTAATGAAGGAGAGGTGTTATAACTTTTTTTTTTTTTCTTTCTTTATTAAAGAGATTTTCAGCCAAAAGCTGGTTCATCTCTAAAAAGGTGTTATAACTGCTAACTGCTACTTGCCTAATTATTTTCAAGCTTTAAGTACATTATTATGTTTTATCACAATTAAACCGTTTAATTTAAAAAAAATTTTTTTACTTATTTTATTTTCTAGTTTTTAGTACATTATCTGTTTCATTAGAATATTTCTCTACAATAAAACCAGTGTACTGTATTCTATCAGTCAAAAAATTTCATTTGATACCGATATTGAGTAGATTGCAAAAAATACATAGTGTGTTCTCCAAGTCAAGTTCGTTCGTTTGATACACATATCTCAATCAACCTTTTTTTTTTAAATGATATGGAATAAGCTACTTTGTAGCAGCGGCCAAATTGGATTTTTCAAGATAAGCAGTTTCAAAATCACAGCAGAGGTAAAGTTATTTTATAAATTCGGTCAGTTCCTATTGGTCAAATTTCTATTAATGTAGGGCAACCCTACAGACATACAAACATACATACGAACAGTTCAAGCTAAATAAAACCGTTTAATAAAGTAATTTGCTATTTTGTGATTGCGGCTATCTTGGATTTGGGTTTTTCATGATCTACTGTGATCTACTATTCAATCCCTTTCATTTGGTACTCATATTAATCGGGTTTTGAGAAAATATGCAGCCCGCCATTTGATAGTGGCAGCCATCATAGATTTGCATTTTTCATAAATAACTGTGTTCTACTAGTCAGGCCCTTTCATTTGATACCCATATTAATGGGGTTTTGACTTAATATGTAGTCCGTCATTTGGTAGAATTTTAATGGATTTGCATTTTTCATAGATAACTGTGTTCTACTGGTCAAGCCCTTTCATTTGATACTCATAATAATAGGGTTTTGAGAAAATATGTAGACCGCCATTTTGTAGTGTCAGCCATCTTGGATTTGCATTTTTCATAAATAACCGTGTTCTAATAGTCAAGCCCTTTCATTTGATACCCATATTGATGAGCTTTTGAGAAAATATGTAGTCCGCCATTTTGTAGCGGCCGCCATCTTGGATTTTCAAGATCATGAAATACATAGTTTTTTAATGACTACAGAGATAAAGGTGTGTTCCAAATTTCATATCAATCGGTCAACAGGAAGGGGGTCAAATTTCTATTAATGTGGGTCAGCGCTACAGACAAACATGTTACAAACATACAAACAGATTACAGGGCAAGCTAAATAAAACCGTTTAAAAAAACGTCTTCCCTCCCTCAGTTGTGTTGGTGGTTACGTCAACCATCCATGTTGAAATCTGTCAAAAATAGAAAAATAAATGACGATATGACTTCTAACCTTTTATATTGGTATGCGCAACTATTTTTGTTTAAACTCCGGTTTCATATGCATGTCTCTGGTAATTAAAATCACTGCTTGAAAGAAGCTCAATGAACATAATCTCTATTCGCTTCATCGTTAAAATCTTCATCGGGGTGAAAAATCTATCTCATCTGTTCTTTTTTTTTCAAAAATCTATACCATCGTAAATATTTTTTGTTATAAAAACTATTATTAAAAATACCCATTTGTTTACTACAAATAATACATTTACATTTGCAAGTAATTCGTGTGTTTCATGATGCTTATACATAGTTTTTCTGAATGAAGATTGCATACTATCAATAATCAAAATTTTCGAGCTGCCGCCACAATGTTTAATCAATCTTTTGATCTCAAAATAGCGTTCGTCGTACCGTTGCTGAGCCGATTTCGAAGCTTATTTTTGTTCTGATTATATTTAGAAAAAATCACTCGATAGTTGCCGAGGAGTGAGAACGTTACAAACAAGCGCCGAAAATGCGAGCGAACCGTCTATTTTTTTAGACATCCAATTTTCGTCGACCTATCCTGCATATGCTCGTTTTCTGAAAGTTTCTTACGGAATAATTTTATCTTTAGGATACGGAATTAATCATCCAGATCTTGTATATTTCCATTGTAGAATCCTGGAAACGCTTCTAACACAACATTAAACGCTTGTCAAATTAGAAAAACTTGTGGGATTTAACATTGCCGCAGCCTGGAGCATCGGACCATCAAAATCGATTTTTTCTCATTTGCATGATCATCTCCACGAAAAAACTCCGATAAATATCCTTAAAAATGATCTGCCTTTCGATTTCCTTTGTTCTGATAGTTTCTTTTGCTGCTAACCTAAAAATTCTTGCCGCTTTTCAAATGACCTTCAAATTGATTAGCTTTGGACACTTAAACAACGTAAGATTCCTCTAATAAAAATCTTTCAGCTCTTCATGTAGCATCGTGAATTCAGGTTTTTCAGCCTGAAACAAACATTCTGTTCATCTGGGGCAAGGAATTCAGACGATCCTTGTAAGCAATTCCATTCATATGAAACTGATCAATTATTGCATTGTAAGTGCTTTTATGATCAGCAACACCAAGCGATACTGTGGCGTAAAAGCCGTCATGTACCTCATTGTTGCTTTGTTCAAATGTAATAAATTTCACACATGGAGAAAAATCTGTGCCAATCTGTACTTTTTGACGAAAATCTGTACTCTGTATCGTTCAGAATTTGTACCAGAAATAACGGAAAAAAAAACTGTACCTTTCCATATAAATAGTACGTGTGGCAACATTGATCGTAGCCCTAGTGAAAGAGGCTTCAAAATATATTACAACAGGGATACGAAAGAATCACAGATTGCTGATAGCGAACGAATTGTAGATATGGAGATTTTTTTCTTTCTATACTGAAGAAATTTTCAGCCGAAGGCTGCTTCATCTCTGCGATATGGAGATTAGCTACATATATAATTAACAATAACAAATCAAATAGATTATTTTAGAATTTTTTAGTTTCTTTCTCTGGTGACTTTTAACTGGCTGGTTCGTTTCTTTTACTTCCATTTTTGAAAGAATGTCAGGAGTGAGAAATGAACTCCTGACCTTAAGCGTGAGAGGTATGATCCCATAGATTCTCTGAAGTGAAGTAGAATGCGCAGTGGCCCTCGCAAATTTTCACCTGGATGAAATATCACGGAACGAGGCAAGTTAACAAGCTGGCTCAACTAGCGGGGGAGGGCAACCTGTCTGATTCGGGCGATAATCGTTGGCTTAACTTTGATCAGTAAAAACTACTCACACGTTTTATTCTACTCTGATCAACGAAAAAAAATTGTTATTCAAGAACTTCGTTTTTTCCAATAAAACCATTCGAGGCCTTCCAAATGGGTACTTGTACTGAGAGATAATCATAGCCCCAATACATGCAACAATTGGAATGATCAATATTGAGCAATTCCAAATGAAATCGACAAATGGCAAAACATGAGTATTTTTGATTCGAATGAAAGTTTGTATTCCGTTTGGGTTGGAGGAAATATGAGTTTTCCACAGTATTTCGGAATTTCGGGCGTATCGATTTTAGTGGGAGCAATTTTGATAATTTATATCTCAAAAACTATGCGTCGTATCGAAATAATGTCATAGAAAAAGTTGTAGAGTATTGATGTTCAAACGTGAAAAAAAATGCACTGAGAAAAAAAATTGTACTCTTTTTTTTATTTACGAAAAAAAAAAATTAATTTGCAATAGGGTAAATGATCTTGGTTTGTCCAATTTGGGGTGTTTTTACGCAACTAGTAAATGCAAATCGATTTTTCTTCATGAAAATCACACATAATCGATACGAGTTTGGGTTTGTTGAAAAGCCCCAAGTCTCTAGTTGCTAATACTACCATAAGGTGTTGAAATTATTCAAATTTTTATGTTTTTTAACGATTTTCCTTAAAGAAGAATTATGATCATGGTTTGATCACCTCTGATCATGGTTTGCCCAAAAAAATGATCATGGTTTGTCCGGTTTTAGAAATCTCCATTTTTGAATGAAAACATTCGAATTCACAATTAGATGTTGCATTTATCATTGCTTGAGTTTACTGTCATCATATTGATTCATTCATAATTTAGGCTTTCTTCAGGATATTGCCTTTTCTTGGGCATTTTAGAAGTGTTCACCTCAACACAATCAACACAGAAAAACCATACTTCTGCTATGCGCGAAGCACACCATAAACAAACATAAACAAACTGCAGCGCGCCAAGCGGTTGCCATAGAAATCATGTGGACAAAACAACATTATTGAATTGGACAACTCATGATCAGAATTGAGTTCATCAAAATGCGTTAATTTAATGGTTTAGCTATGTAAATCCGATACAAATGGTGAGCAAGCATGATGTTTACAATATTTATAAGTGTTGTAATCCAGAAAAGGTCTGAATACGTGCCAAATAATCATCTGGTGATCGATTAAAAGTTAGCTCGAATGAGGGGCGCATTGACACAAATAGAAGGTGTATTTTATAATCCTTTAAAACATGTCATTTCGTAAAAATATACTATCAAACTACTATAAATCATGTAAAAGGCAATTTCATTTATATGTTTGGAAACATTCGAAGGCCTTATTTGACACAGGAGGGCTGAATTAGAGCATTCAAAAAAGTGGGCAAACCATGATCATATTTTCGACTGGACAAACCAAGATCATTTACCCTACCTGAAATATGTATTTTTTTATTTTTTTATTTTCTTTTTCATATAAAAAAGAAGTAATGTAGAAAATTCAAAAAATTAATCCCAGATGGTAAAACTATTTTCGACGAACTTTATGGCACATCGGATTTTTATAATTTTTCGAAACTTAGAATAGTTGTATATCAACAATCAATTTTATGAATCCTGATATGATTTAAAACAAAAAAGCTCATTATCAATCCCCTTCTAAATACAGCCAATCTCGAGATATTAAAAAAAAACATCTCTAATTTATTGTCTTTTTTAAAGTTAATAAGCCCTTTTAATATGTTTATAATGTATAAAAGATTTATTAATATCGCTATGTTTTGTAATAACCCATATATCTTCAAATGTTTTTTAACGTAACTCCTAAACATATACTTTTACCATAATGATGTGAAATTATAAGAAATTATAAGCAAATTCATAAAAATTCATGAACATGATGATATACCGTAAGATAATTAAAATAAATCTTCTAGCTTAAGCAATCGCTAAAATAAAGTGTTCGCTTGTTCATTCGAATAGTAGACCGTTTCCAAAAAAACGGTAGGAAATGTTCATCTGAGAAACGTTTCTTAACCGTGTCAGTGATAGAGAAACTTAAGCTAATGGGATACAATATCCTTTGAGATACATCTTTAAAAATTTGCGGATGCCGTTTATCTCTGTATTTTTTTGAAAATTAGAAAATTTGAAAAATCTAAATTTTTCATATTTCTGAAATTCAGACAATCTGATTTATTCTATTCCCCATTTTTTACCGAGCCATTTCAGTGACATGGAATCTAATCTGGTACGAAGTTGACTCAACATTTTAAACGAATTTTCCTCGAAATTGCTTTTTTTCAAGTTTGCCTACGCGATATCTCAATTTCTGCTGATCCAATTCATTTTGATATGAATATAATTTTGATATATCGATGTAAGATTATGGTGATCTCCCAAATGTAGTTGTTTCTCTTTGTTAAACTTTGAAAATTAATAACAAAAGGTAATTTCATTAAAAAAAATTGAAAATCGTAGACCATTTGAATTGTTTCAACAATTAGTGAACCACCCTGTCCATTTTTGCTCTGCGAATTTTTCAATTACTCGGCTGCGAGAGACACGTAGAACTATTATACAGTCGCTATTGAAGTTTATTCATGTAATCCTTGCTCGCAGCATGAAAACACATTACTGGCCACTTTCCCCGCGGCACAATTATCACACAATTGACACTCGGTCCGTGCATTTCATTGGTCGAACCATAATTGCATTCATTACAATCCGATTCCCAGCCCCTCAAAACCTAACCCGAGCACCGAGCCCCACTGTGACTCCAACGAAAGGACCACGAAAGGACACCGTGTGCTTGGGAGGCCTGGGAAAATCGTACATAAAAATCAATTAAAACCGTAAATGAAAAGCCACATTTAAGCGGCTAAAAGCAATTTGTGTCCTATGTGTGCAAGCTGTGCAGATTGTTCGGGCGAAGGTTTTTCATGCTGCAAATCGGTAACAGTGGTAACACGCAATCGCTCAAACACCCGTTGAGAAGTGTGTCCGGAAGGCCGAGGTTTTCCGATGAATTACACCTCAATCGTGAACGGAATACAGCTGCAAGTGCTGTGTGGATAGCGCCGTGTGTGATGAACCTTTGGCAACCCTAGTGAATTTCACTGTTTGCGAATGGAAAAGTATTAAAAAAAATGTAAAAAGGATACTCTAGTTCGGTTCGACGCCCTGAGGGCATCACAAACAAGTCCCCACCACCCGCTCGCTAACTTCGCTAGCCCATTTGGCGTCATTTATGGTACGGGCTCGGGTTGTCCGCGAAAGATATTCCGCTGCAGGGGGTGCAGACACAGGGCGGTGGTGGTGGCCATTCATAAAAGTCACGTGACGCCGTGAATCAAGCGAGGTACCCGGGCAAATCCCGCTTGGCTTCGCTTCGGATTTCTTTGAGCAGCAATCGTCTGAATCTAAAACCTTCGTTTCGCTGTTCGGGACAGCGCTTCCTTTAGTCCGCGCACGAGTGTATCTTCGGGAAAACAAGGACTGTGGCGGGGGACGATTGATGAAAATAGACCAGTCGAAAGGCTGAAATTATGAAAACGTTAGGCGAAGGCATGTGGGTCATAGGAATGCAAGGACAAATGACAGGAATTTGTTTCGTGAAAAGGAAAGCAAGCGAGAGTAAAATATGTGGAAGTGACAGAATAAACGAGTCATTAATTTCGGCGCATAGAAAAGGGGGGTCGTATTGAGCCAGCAAAGGGAAACTATTGCTGAAATGGGTCATATCTTTAACACAGTTTTTGTTACATTCGAAGCAATTTCCTTAGACCAAAAATGAGAAATTGAATTGAATTGAGTCAAGATCATCCTACTCACAGAAATGATTTAGTATAAAATATGTTTCCCAGATTTTTCATATACAGTAGTATATGAAAATTGCCAAGATGCATGCCCGGCTTGTCAGCAAGACAATAAAAAATCAACCAAAAAATAAATAAATAAAATATATATAGCACCACCATAAACAAAACAATTCTTCCAAATATTACAAAATTCTGAGAGATGATACGAATATTTTCTGTGGAATTGCTGTGCACATTAATACAGATTTCCTGAGAAATGGGTGAAAGATTTTTAGACCAAAGACACAGATCTGTGTCACAGAGTGTCACCTTCGTGCGATCGGCGGAAGGGCAGCAAGTGCCTCTGGAGGCATTCTTCTTTATATACATGACCGTGGATGGTGCCGGGACATTATGTACGGATTGCTTCGCCCACAGATCGCCTCGTACACCAAGTACTGGATAATTTTTCGACCTTCTTCTTCCGGGACTTCTTCGGAACATCCAGCCGGGACTTTTCGACGATAAACTCCAGACAAGGGAATTTCTCGACGTCCGCTTTAATGTATGTCTCGTCGTCCATTACGATGAATTTCGGCGGCACCAACTTCTCGTGGTACAACTTCCTGGCGCGGGATTTGGCCACCGTTTTCTGTTTATCGGTTCGGTTGGGCGCCATCCTTATCTTGAAGACATGATAAGGTCGATCCGCTTCATTGTCTGCTGGATGAACCAGACGAAAAAAATGACCTTCTTGGCCACGTCCCGAATCGAAAGTTTCGGATTGCGATTGAAGTAATCCCTCACCTTCTTTACCTTCACGGGGTCGGTCGTCTTTGAATTTCTTCCGCTACCAGCTCGTCGCTGGATCGTCTGGGTCTCCTTGAACAATTTAACCAAACTGGGCACGGTCGAATCCACCTGTGGGCCTGGCCTGGATTTTCCACAACCGCGCATATGATTTTTTCGTAAAAACACCTCTTGCTTGAAAGCCATCTCGATAACCACATGACAAATGGTGACGAAATTTTATACATGTAAACATTATATTCTAAACTAGTTTTACCCAAAATTCATCAATTTTTACCCATGCAATAGAAAGTTATAGACAAAAGAAATAGTTGCATTTTTTTCGAGTACAATCCGGAATTGTATGGAGAATCATCAAACTAGGCTACCATCGGCTCACCAACAAAATAGATGTTCTAGAATTTTATATTTGATGTGGTTTCGCTTGCCAGTAGCGAAACTTTCTCCACTAAGAAGCACAGCTACGCTAACCTCGAGCACTAAAAAGTAATGCAAAGAGTTGCATTGAGGCCAGTAATATTAACAAAAAGCGTTTCTTTTGAGGATCACGCAAAATAGTGAGAAGTTTTTATATATTAAGTCGCTTCGAGCCGCCAGTGTGTGGCTTTGTGTGCATGCTATGTTGAACGCTTATTTGGTGCTGGTTGGTTTGCGTTATGCGAATTAGAGGCGCGATTCTACTGAGGCAATACTAAATAGCATCTAGCATGATATTTGATACTTGGACGTATTGTCATTGTTGTTGTTTCTGCCAAAGTAGATTGATGTAGTTGTAAAATGTGGAACAATGGTGCCGGCACAACAAGTATGTATTGGCCTGTAGCGTTTGAAGATAAATTTTCAATGCATTGACATGAAGAAACAAATTGCGACCTATGATCAACTTGTGTATTGTTCTTGCGAGGCCAAGAAAGAATCATCAAACAATAACCCTCAACTGATTCTTCAACAAAAAAAAAACATTTCAAGGCGATCAAATCATTCTACTAAACAGTTATTTCTAAAACTTTGAAGCATTCTGAAACAATATCCGAAGTTAAAAACAAACGAACTGGAAAAAAATAATAGCGTAGTCCTACGCCAACAATGCGGTCGCATCTTGGGCACAACCCCCTATTTATTTTTTGATATTTCATTACTTAAAAAAAATAATTCGTCATGAAAAACAAGTTGAAATTTATTTTCATGTTGCCAATTTGGCCTAACATTTGGGTTTTAGCTAGTCCGAGATTCATATCATAGTGGCGTCTTTACTGGTTTGGAAACTATTGGATTTTTGATGTAGGACTACGTCTTTCATTTCTACACTGGGGTGTAAGTTCAAAGTTTCGAAAACGAAAGTGTTACGCCGGAGAACTTCTAAACAACTGAAAGAAATGGTATGATAAACACGTCATTCGATCCAAACTTGTTTCAATAGCCTTAAAATTGTTATTGCTATTGAAAACACACCAATCGGTATAAAAGCGAGTGTCGCTCGGAAATCTACTCAGTTATGATTGCGCAATATATTTCAATATAGATTGAGACACCGTCGCTGGAATGAATGGATGTTTCCCTAATAAAGAATTCAAAACCATGGAGCCAGAGGAAATCGGCATTGCAAAATAGATACAAGCAGCGAGTACATTAATACTCGTTTGCGCTTTTATAAACCGTAATGTTTCCCTAACACAGACTTCAAAACCGTGGGACCAGAGGAAACTGGTATTGCAAATTAGATGCAAGCAGCGGGTATTTTTGTACACGCTTGCGTTTTGACAAATCGGAATGTTCCCCAAACACAGACCTTGAGGTCGTCGAACCTGAGAAAATGGTATTGCAAATTAGATGCAAGCAGCGGGTATTTTTATACTCGTTTGCGCGTTTGCAAATCGAAATGTTTCCCTAACACAGACTTCAAAACCATGGAGGCATTGCAAAATAGATACAAGCAGCGGCTACTTTTGTACTCACTTGCGTTTCTGCAAATCGGAATGTATCCCTAACACAGATTTCAAAACCCTGGAGCATGGGGAAATTGGTATTGCAAATGAAATGCAAGCTGCGATTACTTTTGTACTCGTTTGCATTTTTGCAAACCGGAATGTGTTTTCCCAACACAGATTCCGAAACCAATAAGTTGGGAAAATCATCATTGCAGATTTCGGCAGTACTTTTATACCCCCATGCATTTTATCACTCCGGAATTCGTTTTGCTAACACGGTATACAAAAGCGGGTACAACTTCTACGCATACCGTGTAATGATTAGGCAAAATCTTGATACCTATTTGCTGCGATAACAACTACCATAATACATGAATTGACCTAAACAGGGATTTGTTTGCAATTGAATTCGTAAATTGTTTAATTCATTCACTAGTTTAATCAATAATTTAATCAATGCATACAAAAGATAGCTCTGCGCAGCAGCTATCGTACCCAATGAGGAACATCTGAGGTGCGATTATTGCTAATTGAAAAAACACAAATGATTACAAAGCCAACGGCAGTCCTACGGCAACCTTGCGATTACACCATAGCCATCAACCATCCAGATTTTTATTAACTATTAAGCAATTGAAAAATGTCAAGCATTGTCTAAACGAGAAACCCGCATCCTTCTTCTTCTTGAATGGCGTTAACGTTCCCTGTGGAACTTTTGCCGTCTCAACGTATGCATTAACTAGCGTTAACTAGTTAACTGCATTAACTTAGTTGAGATTTTCTAAGCCAAATAACACGCCTTGAATGTATTCCGAGGGGCAAGCTCTAGAATACGCGTGATCACAGTGCAAGTTGAAGGAAATTTCTTTGACGAAAAAATCCCCCGGCCAGAACGGGAATCGAACCCGAACACCCGGCATGATAATGTGAGACGCTAACCACTCGGCCACGGGTGCACATAAACCCGCATCCTGATTGGTCGAAATAAGCAATTTGTGCATTCCAAGCTGCTCTTCAATACGAATACGGGACAGTGCAATGAATTATGCATTTGATTTTTTGCTGCGCTGAATGTTACGTTTTGATTGGTCTTATCCCCCAGTTCGCCGTCTAAAAGGAGCAAGCGGCGATTAGTTTTTTTTTTAATTTTAAATTAAATTTTAATTTTAAAAAAGCCGGGTTTCGCGATTTCAGCGTTGAAGTGTTACTCTAGGAAGCGATCAATACATGTTATTGCTGCCAGTATATTTGACAACGTTGCCCATACAGGTTCGGTTACCTGTAGGGTAACACGGGGTGAGTTGGACATACGGGGTGATTTGGACTACCCCTTTATCTAAAAAAGTACGGCTCAACTTGGGTTTTTTATAATGTCATTTTATTTTATTATTGAACCGTATGTAACTAACGTAAAAAAAACTTTGGTAAAATTCGACAGGTGGAGGAAACGGTAGCATGAACACAACAAGCTCTTTGATTGTCAAAAAATGTGAGTTTTCCGATCGTGGTTTTAAGGTTTTCCCCGCTGATTAAACAAACTTTTCGTGTATTGTGCAGCAAAATTCTGTTCACCTACAGAAGAGGAACAATTTGATGCAGCGAAACTGTATGGTTTTTTTTTTTTTTTTTTTTTTTTATATAAATCGTTTATTTTTACAGGCTCAGTTACATTAGTTTAAAGGAGCCGAATTCTTAAGTATATGTTTTAAAACTATACATAAATAATTTTCCTAACACTATGGTTAGTAAGGTGGAAAACCGATTACTCGCGGTTTACTCGAGTTTAGAGGGTGACATCTTTCAGGAAAGGGATGGGATATAAGGGAATTGTTACAATGTTGATGATCACACTCGATTCTTAAATCTATTGTATATTTACATTTCAACTTATTTTACTGTTTATACCAAGGGGGCCAATCGCTCGCAATGGATGAAAAGGAGGGTATAAGGACATAGGTACAATCACACACGAAGATCGATAGCTTTAAGGAAAACATATATTTGGGTCATGTAATCAAGGTCTAACCGAGCCAACACATCTCTCACCGGCACATTGGGCTGTCTTCCTCGGGCCCGAAGGGAGTTTTCTAAATTCGATCTGGCGACAAGATACATCTCGCACGACCAAACAACATGCTCGATGTCGTGATAACCTTGACCACAGACGCAGAGATTGTTGCTGGAAAGATTGAAACGAAAGAGAAGCGCATCTAACGAACAGTGATTGGACATGAGTCGGGAGAAGGTGCGAATAAAGTCCCGACTCAAGTCCAGACTTTTGAACCACGGTTTGAGGCTAACCTTAGGGATAATCGAGTGAAACCACCGGCCCAATTCATCTTCGTTCCATTTGCGTTGCCAGTTAGCGATGGTATTTTTACGGACTAAAGAAAAAAATTCATTGAAGGCGATTTGACGCTGGTAAATGTCGCCTTCAATCGCACCTACCTTTGCTAATGAGTCAGCCCTCTCATTACCCGGAATTGAGCAATGTGAAGGGACCCAGACAAAGGTAATGACATAACAGCGTCTGGATAAAGCACTCAAAATTTCTCGTATTCTCTCAAGGAAGTACGGCGAGTGCTTTTCCGGCCTCACTGAACGGATAGCTTCGACAGAGCTAAAACTATCCGTTACAATGTAATAGTGTTCAACAGGTCGTGAGGCGACGCTGTCCAGCGCCCAGTATATCGCTGCCAATTCAGCAATATACACTGAGCAAGGATTCTGAAGACTGTGGGAGGTGCTAAAAATTTCGTTGAACACTCCAAATCCTGTGGACTCATTCATAGAGGACCCATCAGTAAAGTACATATTATCACAATTGATACCCCAATACTTTGAATCGAAGATCGTTGGAGCGATCCTCGATCGTTGATAATCTGAATATCCATGGATATCCTGTTTCATGGACAGATCAAAATGCACAGAGGAATTGATGTAGTCAGGAAAACAAACACGGTTGGGAATATACGAAGAAGGATCAACCTGCATGGAGATGAATTCATGATATGAACTCATGAATCCGGAGTGAAAATTTAGCTCGATCAGCTGCTCAAAATTCCCGATCACCAATGGGTTCATAACCTTACACCGGATGAGGAACCGAAGAGATAATAAATTGAAGCGATCTTTTAGTGGGAGTAGGCCTGCCAAAACCTCGAGACTCATGGTATGCGTTGAGGGCATACATCCCAACGCAATACGGAGACAAAGATACTGAATTCGCTCGAGTTTAATGAGGTGTGTTTTGGCAGCTGATTGAAAACAGAAACTGCCATACTCCATCACTGAGAGAATAGTTGTTCGATACAACATTATAAGATCTTCGGGATGGGCTCCCCACCAGGTGCCGGTAATTGTACGGAGAAAGTTTATTCTTTGTTGACATTTTTTACTCAGATACCTAATATGGACCCCCCAAGTACATTTGGAGTCGAACCAGACCCCAAGATACTTGAATGACATAGCATGAGTGATCGGTTTACCCAAAAGTTGAAGCTTTGGTTTTGCTGGTCTATGCTTCCTAGAAAAAACCACCATCTCTGTTTTCTCCGTGGAGAATTCGATCCCTAGCCCAATGGCCCAGGTTGAAAAATTGTTCAAAGTATCTTGTAAGGGTCCTTGCAGGTCGGATTCGTTTGATCCTACGACAGACACCACTCCATCATCTGCAAGTTGTCTTAGGCTGCAATTTTGTGTAAGGCAATTGTCGATGTCGCTTACATAGAAGTTGTACAAAAGGGGGCTTAAACATGAGCCCTGGGGGAGGCCCATGTAAGAGAACCGACTTACTGCCGAATCTCCGTGAGAAAAGTTCAAATGTTTCTCACAAAGCAAGTTATATAACATATTATTCAATAGAGGCGGCAGACCCCGAGAGTGTAATTTGTCTGACAAAACCTCTATTGAAACAGAATCAAAGGCCCCCTTTATGTCTAAGAATACTGAAGCCATTTGTTTTTTTTCGGCGTAAGCCATTTGAATTTCTGAAGAAAGCAACGCAAGACAATCATTCGTCCCCTTGCCCCTGCGGAACCCATATTGTGTATCTGAGAGTAAGGCATTCGTTTCAACCCAACGATCAAGGCGAAACAAGATCATTTTCTCCAACAATTTCCGTATACAAGACAGCATTGCTATTGGGCGGTACGAATTGAAGTCGGACGCGGGTTTTCCGGGTTTTTGAATAGCTATAACTCGTACTTGTCTCCAATCATCCGGAACAACATTATGCTCCAGAAACTTATTGAATAAATTCAACAAGCGATGTTTGGCCACATCGGGGAGGTTTTTCAACAAGTTGAACTTAATTCTATCCGATCCTGGAGCCGAATTGTTACTTGAAAGGAGAGCAAGAGAGAATTCTACCATCGAAAACTCGGAATCAAGATCGCACCTATCTTGTGGTATATCTCGAACAATTCTTTGCACGGGAGCGAAATCGGGACAAACCTTTCGCGCAAAATTAAAAATCCATCGATGTGAATGTTCCTCGCTTTCATTCGATGAAGAGCGATTTCTCATGTTTCGAGCCACTTTCCATAATTTTTTCATTGACGTTTCTCGTGACAAACCTCCCACGAAATTTCGCCAATAAGCACGTTTTTTACCTTTGATCAAGTTTTTAAATTGATTTTCAAGGTCTAAATACGTTTGAAAATTGTCAATGGTTCCTCGTTTCCGAAAAGCTTTAAATGCATTCGATTTTTCTACATAAAGCTTTGAACATTGGCTATCCCACCATGGATTGGGAGGCCTTCGGTGAATGGTGGAACCTGGGATGGGTTTCGTTTGAGCGCGAACGGCGCTGTCATGGATCAAACGAGAAAGGAAGTTATACTCCTCCAATGGAAGTAAACCATCTCTGGAATTGATGGCTAGAGTAATCGCGTCCGCATATTTTTTCCAGTCAATGTGTCTTGTGAGGTCATATGCCATGTTTATAGATTCAGAAGAATTCGACCCAATGGTGATGGAAATTTTGATTGGCAAGTGATCACTACCGTTGGGATCCTGGATTACATTCCACTTGCAATCTAACGATAGTGAATTCGAGCAAAGCGAGAGGTCAAGAGCACTTGGGTTAGCAGGAGGTTTAGGCACACGTGTTGTTTCCCCAGTGTTCAAAACGGTCATATTGAAGCTGTTACAAAGGTCATATATCAACAATGAACGATTGTCGTCGTACTGTTCCCCCCAGGCAGTTCCGTGAGAGTTGAAGTCTCCCAAGATCAATCGTGGCTCAGGAAGGAGTGAGCACATGTCAACAAGTTGTTTGCGGCTAACCGCAGCTCTCGGAGGCCAATACAAGCTGACAATACAGAGGTCTTTGCCTTTAATGTTTGCATGACAAGCAACAGCTTCGATCCCTCCAATAGGTGGAAGGTCAATTCGGAAAAATGAGTGGCACTTATTGATCCCCAATAGCATCCCTCCGTATCTGTCATCACGGTCCAAGCGTATAATATTAAAATCGTGGAAAGAGAGATCATCTCGCGAAGAAAGCCAAGTTTCGGACAGAGCAAAAACATCACAATTGAACTTATGAATTAAAAATTTGAATGCATCCAATTTAGGGATAAGACTACGACAATTCCACTGTAAAACAGTGATATCTCCGACCTCTCTATTCAAATTAGACATCAAGAGAGATAATCATTGCAAGGAGGGGCCATGTTTGCATCAATTGTTGCAAAATTGTCTTTAGTACTGGAAGCATTGAGATGACAATGGTTCTGATGGAATCGGAAACATTAAAACACGTGAAGATTTGATCCACAAGGTCAGTCAACTTTATAAATCCCGATTGGGAAGTTGAGCTGGACGCAAAAAAAGGGACAGTTGGGGTTTTTGATGTCCCCTCGAGTGCTGGGTCGTTCGAAGGTGAACTATTCCCACGGAAGCCAGGAGGAACCTGATTTTGCTTGTCCGCTGCACTCGATATTTTAGGCAAGCTAACATGGGGTACCACCGATGGGACTTGTCGTTGAACTTTGGGAGTGGACACATTTTTGCGCCGGGAATTCCCTTTGAAAATAAACGGTGTGCCCTCGTTAGCTGTATCCGCTTCCAATTCGTCAACTGGCAGTGAAGCAAAGACATTGTTTGTTGGTAATGGTTGTTGAGCCAGTGGGGAAGCGCCCTTTAAGATATCCGCGAAAGTGCGTTTCGAGCGTTCCTTCAAAGAGCGCTTTTGTTTATCCCAGCGACTCTTGTAAGTTTCACAAGCTGAGAGCACGTGTGGGGATCCCCCGCAATATGGACACTTATGCTCAGTCGCACTGCAGGATTTCCCCTCATGTTGCTCTCCGCATGTGGCACAGCGCTCCTTGTTGGCGCAATAAGCTGCTGTATGACCAACTGACTTGCATTTGTTGCAAGTCATGGGCTTTGGCACGAAGAGTCGCACCGGCAGCCTCAATTTGTCCACCATAACGTAGTCAGGGAGGGCGGCACCAGCAAAAGTGACTCGAAACGAGTCGTACGGCGTAAATTTCTTTTCTACTCCTTCCTGGGTAACTTTTCCAAGTTGGCGACATTCCAAGATTTTGACTTCCATCGAAGGAAGCCTCTTGAACCTGCCAACTCCCATACTTTCTATAGTTTTGCACGTCAGACCCGTTTCAGATATAACGCCCCCAATTTCTACGTTATGGGAGGGAATAAAAACTCGATATTCGAGGATGAAATGCTTATCAGCAACAATATCGTTCGCGTCCTTTCGGTTAGTCACGACAACTCGCAGTTTGTTCGGTCTTACTTTGCAAATTTCCGAAACAGAGGTGTATCTTTTCAGATCTGTCATAATCTGTACGACCCTCAAGGCTTTACCATTAGGTTTGGGCCGGAAAAAAACAACCCAAGGACCAGCGTCAGGCGCATCGTCCGGATAAACCCTGACACGGGGAGCGGAAACAATAGGAGAGGAATTCGAGGACAAGGTTTGAGTGGGGACAGTAACATCAGAGGGGGGAAGGGATGTCGATGATTGGGTGGAAGTATTGGAGGAATCAGGGGAAAGGTTTGCAATCTTTTTTTTGGAGGGGGGCTTGGTAGTGTGAGTTGACTCGTCCCCAGAAGAAGAATCTTCGGGCATAGGAGTCCGTTTAAGGGACTTACTACACCCTGCTTGAGCAAGCGAGGGGGAGTCTGAAATGTCCATGTCTAGACCCCCACCCTCCTCCATTCTTAGAACGAACGATTATTATCTTTACAATTTTTTTATCTCACTTGTAAAAAAAAAAAAAAACTTAAATAAAATAAAAATAATCACATAAATTTGTTGTTCCGATATGCGCTCTGTTACCCTATTAAGGGAGACACAAAAGTCACGCGCTACGGAGACAACACAATAGCAGAAGTTATTGTTGTACTCAACTGAGCGTCAACCACGTGTTGACGATGCCGTTATGGTTATTGATCCACTACAGACGCCGATCCAGACCACTGCAGAGGCGCTGCTTCCTCGGTTCTGGCTGCTTTGGGCACTTTGGGCACTAATTCACCACAGAACACACGAGAAAAAAAAACCAACTCGTTGGGGAGAAGAGAAAAAAAAACTTCGAGAACAATGCTTGAGGAGTGATGAATAGCACATCCAGCTCCATCAAGTTGTTAGCGAGGAATGAACTGTATGGTTGATAACAATAAATGAAATTAATTTTTTTGGTCTGGAATCCGGCCAAGACACCTAGTATCGATCCTAAAACAGTGTTATTGATTCTATCATTATCCCAAAATACTTTACATAAACATAAGTATGTTTTTTCGATGAAATACACACTGGACCAAATCACCCCGCATCAAATTTTAATGTCTAAAAATCATCTCTTTTATTTTATGATATATTTGGTAGTTTGAGGCTCGATCTAATGATTAAACGATTGATTGATTGAGAGAAAACAAGTGTAGCTCAGTATACAATGTGACATTGTTGATTTAGACCGTATTGGTTTGGAAATATTAGTCGATTTGCTTAGGTGGTCCAAATTCCCCCCTTTTCCCCTACTCTTGTTACAATATACAGCTACAATTGCGAAGCCTGGTGTGCCTGCTGTTCATATATTGTTCATAATAACGGATAAAGTTCAGATATCCAACCGTGAGTTGGCTCGAGTGATGGCGGTGGGGTCGTTATTAAGCTGAGTAGATGATTCGTTCCTATCGTAACACATACTAGGACAGTAGACAGCGACGCACGGCTTACAGAGACAAGGCTAGTTCTTTAGCGAGTACACATTTTTTTTGATGACATCATCCGAATTGTCAGTGTAAACAGCAGTCTTCCGAAAAACACTTACACATGTCCACGCGATGTGAAAATTCCCTGTTTTTGTTCGAATTCGAACATGATTCTCGCTAGTGTTGAGTGTCTATCCCCAACACGAACAATGATACACAAACATAGACATGTGAAAACAAACACGATGTTTATAATTCAAGAACATCATGTACAAACATATCACCCGATGTCGCAGTATTCATTGCTTTCGTTTCGTTTCTTTTCACACACGGAAAGAAATTATGCATCCCAAAACATTTCTTCGTAGAATACTTTTTCACAGAAACGAACTTGAAATTTAGTTCGCATTTCAAAAATTACACGAACTAAGAGGCTATAAGTTCATGCACCAAAATATATATTTTTATTAAGGCTCATATGGCGTCAGCCTAACGGGGCCGGGAGTTCAATATTTTGACAATGTTTGCTTACAACTATGTTAGTAATATGTAACCGATTACTCGCGGTTGGCTCGAGGTTAGTATTACAAGTGTTCTCATAATTGGGATGTTGCAGTCTTCAGTGCTCTGCACGTGTGCCCGACATGGGATACTTCCTATTGGGATGCAGCTGACCGTTAATCAGCAACGACCCCCTAGTCTGCACCCCATATCTAGCGTGGTGCGTCTTTTTCGACTCGAGGAATCCAGGATAGAATGATCACTAGCCGGCGCAATCATCAGCTCGTGTAGTGTTGTCATGAGCGGTACAACCTTTGGCTCTTGTTGAATCATCAATGGACTGCACAACCTTCGGCCCGTGTATCTGTAAAGAGTGTGTGTATGTATTGCCGCGACTAAGTAAAAGTTTATAGATCGTTCATGCACATTTTGCAAGTCTGATTAAATAATCCTTGGTTTCGTTCAAAGAAAACATTCTCTGAATAGAAAGAAGCTTTCTATTTTTTTTGCGTGCATGTTGGCAATTAAAGTCTGGGGAGCCGACTGCATAGCGGGCGACGTCGTACAAATGCTGACCAAAAAAATAAATACCCAAAAATTAGTTTTAGATGCAACCTTCAGCGGCACACAGCAGAACCAGCAGAGAAATTTCAGCGGCTAAAACACACCATTAATTTCTCGATGTTATCACAAACTGAATAAAGGAAAAAACTAAAAGCTACACTTAAACTGCACTACATATGCTATGTGTGCATGCGATTGCATCATCCTTTCTTCTCCTCTTCTACGCTTGTTTTATAGCTCGGGTCGCGATCGTCGCAAACAAGCAGTATTGGCCATTTGTATTCAAAGATCCAGCCAAAATTGTTGCTCCCGTGGTCGAGTGGTTAGCGTCACGCCTAACATGTCACTGCTGAATAATTCAATTTTAGTACTTGTTCAAATAGCTAATAATAGCGAATGTTACATGAATTCAATATATAAATTGATGCGTGCACTAAATAATGATATTAAATGTGAATAACTCTCATATCAATCGATGTTTATTTTGTTCAGAACAGAAAAAGAGGTTTATTTTATTTGCCCAATATTTTTGATGAAGCACCCATTGTCATGAAAGGAAAGCATTTTTTCCATGTCAACATACCAACACACCACGCGTTGAGTGGTGGTGGTGTGGTGTCCGATTCGCTTCTTCTACTCTACGCACTGCCGATGCTTGGGGTGAAAATGCAGGAGAAACTGTACACCATGTTCGAACATCATGTGAAACATTGGGATTAAACATCGTATGTCCAAACATACCACGAATACAAACATGTCACATTTTCTAACATAGGTACGAAAAAATCATGTTTGTACTCAAATACAAAACTGTGAATAGCAGCGTGGAGCGTGGTTTATTGTGAAACATGGAAGACTGGTAAACAGTCGCCAGTTTTATTTTATTTTCCGACTTACGCGTAAATGTTCCTGAAATGAAAAATCGAAAATGGTTCAATGCGCTGTGAGCGGGTGTACGACTCAGATGACGTCACTAAAAAATGACTGATCCGGAGTAGCTAGCCTTGTCTCTGTAGGCCGTGACAGCGACGAATCGGATGAATCTTGTCAAATATTTCACCTCCACACTAAAGTTCTCGATAAAAGAGATACGGACATGTGGTAGGATGTTATACTTGAGACTTATCTTCCGATGATCACTGATTGCTTATGCGATCGTGTAACACAAATCTAGACTGCTGAACTGTCAACATGGCTGATCAACTAATGCTTTTTTGATAATTCGTAGTCAGTCATGTTTTGTCTAATACAATATTCAATAAAATCAATAGATAAATTCGTTCATCGGGGACGTAGCACTGGGTTTAGTAAAGGAACGATGACCTTTACTAAACCCAGTGCTACGTCCCCGATTCGATTCACCAAAGTATACCTACTATCACCCTGCAACGGCTTTGGTCTTCCCCGGTGAGCTATAACTACAAATAATCTCGTTATGGGTCCACGTGCACTTTTCGCTTATCCCAGCCTAGACGTGGTGGATTTGCTCCTTACGATGACTCTTGTGGGACGTGACGCGGCACAGATATGTGATGTGATGCTCTGCCTTGCTATGATGAGACCAGGAACCAACAGTTTGGAACAATTACTGCGTTTGTGCACGTACGATCCAAGTAGGCCGGCCAGAAACCAGAGGCAGCCAAGCGGTGAAACGGCTTGATTGCCACAAATTCACGACATTAAATATGCAACGCTTGCTTGGTTTGAGTACTTGCAGAGAAGGTGGAAACAAAAAAAAGAATGGAGCTCACTTTTCTTGATCTGCTAGCTAACGGGAAAACTTGTTGCGGTCTTTCAAACATAACCTTCCTTCCCCTACTTTCGTACATGGTGATTGAGTGCTAGTATATAATCATTTGAATAAATTATTTGTGAGTCATGAGTGTGCAATCATTGTATTCTGACTCCACGATTATATCCTCGATGTGACTGATGGAAGTTGAACTTTCAAACTCAATCACAAGTTTCGTTGCCGAAGGCAACGTAATTCAATCAGCGACACTCAAACATCGCGCAAAAGCAAATCTTGGTTTTAACTTCGACGGCGAACGGCAATCAATTGAGATAAAAAAAATCAAATGATGTAATCTAATATAATAGCAAAGCGTGGGCGAAGGATAAACTTGATGGAAGGATATATCAGGCAGTCCGTCAAGGGACCCCTGTTCACTTTGCTACTTTCTGATGTTTTATGTTGCATCAGACCACTTCTCATGCACCCATCATACTGAAGGCTTCGAGAGTGTGAACCATACAAGTTGTTTTGTTAGGCTCATTGAATATAAATAAGGCCATTTCGAAACTGTCACTGCGGGTGGAACCAGGGATCGGAGACGAATCCGAGTGGGAAACACACTCGATGGAATCGTTTTAGGCTTCTAATTTGCAAGCTAATGGTAAAATTGTGTTTATATTCCATTATTTATCCGCCTCGGCTCTGCCCCAAGTAAGGTGGAAGTGGGAAGCTGGAGAATAATAGTCTGTTATCTATTGAGATTCAAGGATCATGACACTATAGAAAATACTTCAGTCAGTGACTTTCCACTCGTGCAATATGTTTAGGACCACTCTCTTCTACAAAGTTATTTTTTGTATCATTTTTATTAGATACAGTTTTGTCTCAAATTCCGAACACTTCTTTTTTAAATGTTATGAATAATTGAATAATGAAAACCCTGACATTCTTTGGGGCATAGACTACATTTGATAATCATTTACAGGTTTCGATACAGTCAATAATTTATAATATTAAGCATTTGCAAACCAGTGATAAAATGTTTGTGATAGCAATTTTTTTGTCGTTGCTCTAACTATTTTGTTTGCTGTTTTCATGTTAGGTGCCAGAAAAAATAAAAATCTACTATAAATGGATGAACAAATGATCTTTAATGCAGAAATAAAAATTAAACTTTGTATTTGAGTGATGTTCGGAATTTGAATCAAGTTTCGACGTATCCTTCCAAAACGTAGGTCGCAGGTTCAAACCAATAAAAGTGATATTGATCTTCTAGGTTAAGTTTCCAACAAAAACCGGATTTCTGTAGCAACAGGTGGGACTCGATTATATATGATTTGATGATATACAATTTTGGACTCTGTTATATACAGTTTGCAAAAAAAGAGTCTGTGCCTAGAGGCGTGAACGGAAACTTGACGTAGGACTTTGAGAACAATTGCTTTTGAATTGAGTTTTTGAATTGAGAATTGAGTTTGCGTTGATCTCGCACACCAACGCAATACGATATCGCTGTCGCCTTTGTAGAGCAACATATATCGCTAGCAATACGACATGTTGGTTGGAAAGCAACTTATCGCCCTTAATTTGGCAATTTTCGTTCATTAAGCAGCATAATATCAGCGTTTTTATTGCTTTTGTATGCGAAGTACAACAAAATATGTTGCCTGTAGTATTAGTGTGCATTATTGCGTATTGTTGCTTGTTAGTTGCTTATTGCTCCGGTGTGTGAGCCGCCTAAGAATACGCGAAGAGTTTGCCCATCTCTACCAATTCTTTCAAGAATCGAATGAACTCTCAGAATTTAACCCTTCATAAGACCGTGAAAGCTAGGCAACAAATCGACTCCAACTTCAGAGAACATAACCCATGAGAATAACACATTTTTACCTTTGGTAAAAAATAAACTATTGAAAAAGTTGAAAAAATTTGTGGCAATATAGTTGCCACTGCCTTGTAAAATCATTTCATTGCGCCTTTGGTTATGCAAAATCAAAACAATATTTCTAGTGCAGTGAAAAAAATCTGTTTTCTATAGAGAGTATTGAAGAAAAAAAATGAAAATTTGATTTTTGCATGATCTTACACAGTAGATACTTAATGGTACGTTTATAGAAGAATACTTATCAACTTGTGGCATTTTCAACGAATTTAAACAGAACTTTCGTTGGCGCTCTAAAATCGCGGTGTTGTTACATAAAAATGACTCCCATATTAATATCGCACAATTTCAGTATCACAATAAATATTGAAATATTGCCAGATACCTTTAACACTTTTGATTAAGGGGGGACGCTGTCTGAAAGGAACTCAACTCTGGGCAAGAGAGATGAAATGTAGGAAATTGATTATACCCCCAAAAAAAAAATTGTTGGAAATAGCAAGGGATATTCATATATATTTTTTTTAGAATTTTCAAAAAAATCCTTTTTTGAGAAAAATGAATTTCAATTCTTAAAATATTTTTTTTTAGTGTAATTTTTCTTTAAAATTTATTCGGTATTTTTCCATGAAAATTTAAAAAATTTGCCACATTTTATCCTTTGACCAGAATACTGAATACTATTTGGCGTAATATGCATATATACAGCCAATCCATGCCAAACCGATATAGTGGTTCTCAGATTTTCGTGAAAAGTGGTTGTTTTATTCTTTATCGCAAAACATTAGACCCGTATTCTTTTATTTTTTCAGTAGGGTGACCATTTCCATTTTAGGGATGTCCGAAAAATCAACTTTTTCCTCTTTTTTCCAAAAATGACTTTTTTCAAAAATTCATAAATTTTGAACTACTAAACCGATTCAGATGATCGACATATGAAATTAAAGGTCTTTTTTGAAAAAATACTACACTCGCTGAAAATTTGAACTCTGTTCTCATTGTTTTTTTATTGTTTCCATAGTCTCGGGACCAAAGGCGCTAAATTTTTTTATATTTTTTCTGAAAAGCTTAGGATTTTTCACATAACATATGTCGAAACCAGAGAGGCGTTTTTCTTCGTTTTTGAGTTATTATTTTTCAAAGTTAACCGATGGTCCAAAAAATCATTTTTTGCCATTTTTTCCGCTACAAAAAAATCATAACTTTTGATCTACTGGACAGATTCAGCTGATCGACATATCGAAGTAAAGCCAATGAGCTAGTGTTGTTTGAACAAATATTAAACTCTGAATAAAAATGAATTTTGTTTTCATAGTTATTGATTATATTTATTTTTTATAGCTTACATCGTTTCGGGACCAAGGGCGCCATATTATTTTATATTTTTTCCTGAATGCTAAGGTTTTTTCACATAATATATCCGAACACCAGAGATGTATTATTTTTCGTTTTTAAGTTATGGTTTTTCAAAATTAACATGTTTTCAGTTTTCGTTCAATATTTCCATGTGACTAGAATGGATGTATGTGACTATAATTTAATTAATTGGCAAGTGTGTTATTTTTTCAAAAATGGCTAGCTAGTAGACTTTAATTTGACATACCGATCATCTGAATCGGTCCAGTAGTACAAAAGTAATAAATTTTCGACAAAAGTCATTTTTGGGAAAAAAAATGATTTTTTGGACCATCGGGTAACTTTGAAAAATCATAACTCAAAAACGAAAAAAACACATCCCTGATTTGGAGATATGTTATGTGAAAAATCCTCAGCTTTCCATAAAAAATATTTAAAAAAATAGCTCCCTTGGTCCCGAGACCATGAAAACTATAAAAAACGAATACAATCAATAATGACAAAACCAAAACCTGGAATCTTTGCATGCTATATCGGTTTGCCATGGAATGGCTGTATAGAAATGAAAGCCGTAGTCCTTCGTCAAAAATATTTGATGTTCCAAATAAGACTTATTTCTAGAAAAAAAATTAACATTTCGAAGTTAAGATGAAAGTTAATTGGCTATTATAAGCACAAAGTAGTAAACATCAAAAAAAAATTGAAGATTCCAATTGGCTCACCAGGAAGTGTTTAAAATGATATTTCAGCGGAATTAGATGATCCAGGAGTTAGTTGTCGAAGTACAAATTTATAAAGAGGGTATATAGAGGGCTTGAATCTAATTGATACAAACAATCATATTTATTATGCGTTTTTAAGAAAAAATAATAACAACAACTTTTAAAAAAATTTTAAATTAATTTTGTCATGCGTTTTAGTGCTTCTTTCTATCTTTTAGCCATCCCTAAATTTCCGCTAACTGTCCTGGTCTCAGATAAATCATTTTTCCTATTGAATGTGGTGCTTTAAAGTATTTGTTGTGACCTCCGAAAAATAGTGGTCTTTCCAATTCCCGACGCGTATTAGATTCCCGGGGTGATTAAATCGCGCTCTCCCTTTATTTGTTGCGTGGACTTTGATATAAAGCAGCTCCAAAGCTTCTTTCTATTGGAGCTTAATTATTGCACGCGATCACACTAATTATAGTACAACATTTAAAACTTTATTACTCGTTACATTTACACAAACTCTTTATTAGACGATTAGCACTACATTTATACTACTAAAAACTATGTCTTATTCTACTATTCAAAATGATGGCCGGCCGTGCGTCAATTGTTAGTTGGACATTCAAATACTGAGAGATGGTATCATGGATGCCGCGCCTTTTTATATTGTAACAATGTTACGACAGTAGAGTAATTTCGTACTGCTCGAAATGATCGGCACCTATCGGAAAATAGTGCAGTCGTGTATTCGCTACAGTGGAGCTTTTCGACTACGACTACCGTGAAGCTTTTTAGACTACCTACTACATTACTGCTATGACTACTATAGTCTTTTTCGTATCATACATAGCCGGCCACCTAAATTTGACAGCTCAAATTTACAAAAACAAAAGGCATGACATGCACGGAGCAACAATTTCACCGAGGAATGCAATTTTTGATCAAAATTACTAACTAATCTTCTCCCTTTTTAGCTATTTGTGTTCCTAGAGTGTCGTTCGGTTCGTTGTCATAAGGAAGTGGAAAAATTCGCGAAATAGGACGCTTGTAGGTTCCACTGGCAGTTCTCAATGTCGCGACTCGTACCACTCCGTCTGCTCCGGGATGAATTTGTTCGATGCGTGCAAGTGGCCAAGAAACGGACGATTTTCCGTCTTCCTGGACTAGGACCGTTTGTCCGACTCGGATATCCATCGAAAGTGAGGATTTCTCCCGCTGGTGGTTCAATTCGGTCAGATATTCCCTCCTCCATCGGTCCCAGTGTTGTTGGATGAGTTTCTGCAGCTGCTGATAGTGATTGAGTCGGTTGGTTGGTACGTGGGTGTAGTCCGGATCCGGCAGGCTGATAAGCGGCGACCCGATGAGAAAGTGCCCGGGAGTGAGGACATCCAGCTCTGTTGGATCGCTTGATAGGGACGTCAGAGGTCGGCTGTTCATATTCGCTTCAATCTGGGCCAGCACAGTCGCATATTCTTCAAAGGAAAGCTGGGTGTTGCCGAGTGTTTTCACCAGAGATGTCTTCGCAGATTTTACAGCAGCCTCCCATAGGCCACCAAAGGACGGTGCTCTCGGCGGTATAAAGTGCCACTGGATCCGATGTTTGCTGCATTGGCTGACAATTGCTTCCCGGGTGCGTTTATTTTTGAAGAGACGGTACAGTTCGGCGAGTGTGTTGTTTGCCCCTTGGAAATTCGTACCGTTGTCCGAGTGAATCTCAGTTGGCATTCCGTGATGAGCGATGAAGCGACGTAGAGCTGCGATGAAGGCTTCCGTGGACAGATCACAGACCAGTTCGAGATGTACAGCCTTGGATGCAAAGCAGACAAACACGGCGATGTATGCCTTTCGTGGTGCTGCTCGTCGGTGCGCTGGTTTCGTGTACACGGGTCCACAGTAGTCCACTCCGACCACAGTGAAGGCTCTGCAAGGTGCTGTACGAGGCTGCGGTAGTTGACCAACGGGTTGCGTGACAGGGACAGGGTTTTGGCGGAAGCATTGCGGACACTTGCGACACACAAGATTGACGATGGCTTTACCGTTCACCGGCCAGAATTCTTGCCTCATCGTGGCTAAAGTCATGCGAGGACCAGAGTGCATGCAGAGTTCGTGATAGTGTTTGGTGATAAGGCGTGTGAGTGGGTGTATTTTAGGTAGGATCATAGGGTGCTTGGTCTGATAGTTCTCTGAAGAGTGTTCAAGTCTGCCACCGAGTCGGATGATACCTTTTTCGTCGAGGAATGGACCAAGTAACCTCAACGATGATTTGTTGGAAACGGATCGAGTTTTAACGAGCTCCTTAAACTCTCCAGTGAACATCTCCTGCTGTGCAATCTTCGTAAGCGTTTCTTTGGCGTGCTCTAGCTCCCCGACTGATGCGAGTTGGTGAGGATAGGGGTTAGGTTTGCGACGACAACGATTCAGAAAACGAAGAACTAAAGCGATGATCCGAACCAAACGCCAGAAGGATGAGTACCGGTAAAATAGGAAAGAATGCTCCTGTGGTTGATGTATCACAAGTACCGTTTTTCGCCGTTCTAGTAGATCTTCCGGTGGAGTACCAGTTATGTGTTTAGGCCAATATTCATCCGATTTCGCTAGCCAGGAAGGACCGTGTCGCCAGATGGTGTTTGATACGAATTCCTGGGGAAGCATTCCGCGAGAAACGTGGTCCGCCGGGTTTTCTGTTCCCTTCACGTGATTCCAGCTATGGCCGTGAGTTAGCTGTTGAATTTCAGACGTTCGGTTCCCAACAAACGTTTGCCAAGTATTGGGTGGTGCCTGTATCCAGTGGAGTGTGACCGTTGAGTCCGACCAGAACCAGCAAGGAATACCCTCCATCCGCAGCGCTGCTGAAACCTTGGCGTATAGTTTCGCCCCCAAAAGTGCAGCACAGAGCTCGAGCCGCGGCAGACTAAGCCGTTTGAGAGGGGCAACCCGTGATTTTGCCGCGACGAGCTCGGTTTTAATTTGACCTTCCTTGCCGGTTGAACGTGTGTAAAGGCAGGCACCATACCCAACTTCGGACGCATCGGTGAAGATGTGAAATTGTGTGGAGATCGAATCGGCCAGAAAGACGAACCGAGGAACCTTGTAGCCTTTCAGAAGGGTCAATTGGGCCGCGAATTCCTCCCATTTCCGGGCGATATCGTCAGATATAGGATCATCCCAGTCAAAAGTTGACAGCCAAAGTTGTTGCATCTTTATCTTGGCCCATGCCACAACCGGTGAGACCAATCCGAGTGGGTCGTAGAGTTTCGCAATTGCCGAGAAAATTTTGCGTTTTGTCCAAATGCCTTCGTTCGTAGATGGTTGTACTTCGATGCAAAGCTGGTCTGATCCGGTTTCCCACCCCACTCCTAGCGTTTTAATTTTCTGGTCCGCTTCGAAGTGCAGCATTGTTTCTCCTCCAAGCGCTCCGATGGGTAAGTTCTCCAGGACTTCTGGACTATTGGAGCTCCATTTACGCAGCTCGAGGCCCCCTTCGGCCAGTAGTGATTGGACTTCCTTCTGCAGTTTTATGGCTTCTTCTACTGTGTTTGCTCCAGAGAGAAAGTCATCCATGTAAAAATCTTCTTGCACGGTCCGTGCTGCAAGTTCGTACTTCTGAGCGGAATCCAAAGCCAGTTGCTTCAGCACACGTGTGGCGAGAAATGACGATGGGGACAAGCCGTACGTGACGGTTAGCAGCTCGTACACCTGAATTGGTTCTGATGGATCACATCGCCACAGGATTCGTTGAAGGGGAATGTCGTCGACGTGGATTAAGATTTGCCGGTACATTTTCGTGACATCAGCGACCAAAGCGATAAGATGTTTCCGGAAGCGGAGCATCAGATCCAAGAGTTCATCCTGAATCGTAGGGCCGGTGAGTAGAGCTTCGTTCAGCGAATGATTTGTGGACGTTTTCGCCGATCCATCGAAGACTACCCGTACCTTTGTGGTGGAACTAGATTCCTTAAATACCGGGTGGTGGGGAAGGTAGCAGACCGTTTTATCTTTATCCAAGCGAGAATCGTCTGCTTCACCGATGTATTTCATGTGGCCCAGCTTGATGTACTCCTTCATGAAATCCACGTACTGCGATCGTAGGTTTGGGTCTCGTTCCAATCGTTTCTCTGTCTGAAGAAATCGTCGCAGAGCCGTCTGCTTCGATTCGCCAACCATGCTGCTGAAGTTCATGCGTTTGGGATATCGCACGATATATCTGCCGGTGTCATCGCGTGTGAATGTGTTCACGAAGTGCGTCTCGCAGTCCTCCTCTTCCTGTGACCGTGGCGTTTTGATCGTCAACTCTTCAACCGTCCAGAATTTTTCGATTGCCTTGTCCAGAGATTCTACCTTGGCAACGTGACAGCTGACCCGTGTTGATTCATCCATGCGTTTTGCTTCGCCGGCTGCCACCCATCCGAACACCGTATTGACAAATACTGGAAGCGTATCGTCGACCTTGCGAATTTGCAACCGGCCACCATCGCGTACATGGAAATCGTAAAAGTACTGTGCACCCAATACCAAATCGATCGGACCAGAGATGTTGAATTCAGGATCGGCTAGAACCATATCGGGTGGAATTTTCCGTTGCGTTTGTGGAAGCGAGACAGATGGCTGGTCGTCGGTGACCTGCCCCAGAACCAGAAAGTCCAATGACGTCGAGAAATTCTGCACCCGAGAAGAAACTGTGGTGGAAACTTCGAAAGCCGTGCGGCTTCGTGATCGTCCTATTCCAGTTATTTCCACCTTCCTATCCCGCCGTGATAATTGAAGCAGCTTGCAGAGATTTTCCGACATCAGGTTGACTTGGGAACCAGAATCCAAAAGTGCCCTTGCGTGGTGGGCCCTTCCCCATACGTCCTTCACGTTTAGCAAAACCGTGAGTAGAAATGAGTGTGACCTTGGCTGCCCCATCGCCATGTTGGTTGAAACTGATGCTACCGAACTAGAAACCAATTGACCAGAGTTCGAAGCGCCGCCGGAAATTGATGGAGCAGAAGTGTTACCGTTGTCATTCGCTGGAGTGGGGATAGGAGCAGAACTAGATCCAGAACCAGGGAAACCAGGATGCAGCAACGAATGGTGTTTTTTGGAGCACGTTTTGCATCGGAATTTAGATGGACAATCTCTCGCTAAATGATTCCGACCCAGGCAGTTGCTGCAGAGCCGCTTGGAGTTTGTAAGCTGCAGCCGTTTATCCACCGGAAGACTAGCGAAAGTTGGGCACCGAGTAATCCAATGCTTCTCACTGCAGGCGAAGCAGCTTGGGAGCGAGTTCTCAGTCGCCGAGTTAACTGAAACTTTAGTTGGACGGAATTTGCTACCACTGGATGACGACGAAGACGTGGAGAACATCTGCTGATCGACAGAGACAGCATCCAGCACCCGAGTTTGCCTTTTGAGGAATTCGACCAATGAAGCGTACGACGGTTCTCTATCCGGTGTGACATTTTCCTCCCAACGCTTCTGAATGACCTCGTCCAGCTTCGAGACCATTAGATGCACCAGCATCGCTCCCCATACATTCGTCTTCTCCCCTAGTTGATCCAGGATCTTCGTGTTACGTTCGAAACAGTCGATGAGTTCATGCAGGCCAGTCGCTGATTCCCTCCTGATTCTAGGATATTCGAACAAGGCGTTCAAATGACGTTTCTTGAGGAGGTATTTGTTGGAGAACCGATCAACCAGACTATCCCAAGCCACCCTGTAATTAGCCTCACTCATTGCATAAGAATCGATCATCTTCAAAGCATCGCCCTTCAGAGAAGCACGCAAATAATGGAACTTTTGTATGTCGGTTAGTTCCACCGAGGAGTCGATTAAAGCCACGTAAGTGTCGTGAAACGGAAGCCAATTTTGGAAATTGCCATCAAACTCTGGTAGGTTTATTTGAGGAAGTCGCACGGAAGCATGTACATGAGGGACGTTGTTTGTGTGTGTAGTCGCAGTATTTGGTGTCGCATGTTCTGTAGTTAATTTTCTCGCTAACCCTGCCCTTACCTCGAAATATTTATCCTCGAAATCGGCCCTCGACTGCTGGTAATCCAGTAAGCTTTCTTCGTTGTCCTCCATGCCTTCGATATCGCTCTGGAGATCCTCGAACTCCTGATATTTTTGATCGAGCTTCTCCAAACGAATCTTGACCGCTTGTTCATCGAATTCTTGTGTTGTTTTCAGGAAGTGGTCCATCCGTTCCACGAAGTTGATGACGCAGTCCCTGCTGCGTATCAAGGCCTTGTACTTCCTCGACGTTGACATGCTGCTGGCACCGGATAGAATTCACGAATAACAAGCAAGAACTGTGAAGCAAAGAAACCAGCAGAGTACCTCCCAGAAGAGAATATTGTTCGTTGGACAGGAACTCACCTGGTGAGCCTGTCAAATAGGCCTTGTATTAAATTAAAAAAGTTGTCTCTGCTTTTCCCTTCGTCGTCTGGTGTCCAAATTTGAATTTTGCACTCCCCAGTCAGCCCAGAAGCTCTCAAACACTCGATATCGTCTAACGTCCACCAAGCTGTATTAGAAGTGTCCTTACGAGTCCTCCATTAGTCCAATTAACGCGTAAGAACCGTTTCAGTATCCGGCCACCAAGAACTCCGTCGAAGTAGATTGAAATGAAGGACCAAGAAAACGACCAGGTAGAGATGAAAGCGGAATGTAAATAGTTGGACAGGTCCTCACCTTGAAGGCCTGTCTAATGAGCCTTGTATTATATTTCAATCTCTCCTTAATCCTGATTCCAAAATCCGTGATCGCAGCGCCCAGTGAATTCACATTGATCGTGATGGCGCCTCGTGATTGTGTAACGAGTGAAAATGGCGCCAATTCAATTGTCCAAAGACCCAATGGCGTCTCTGCGTCGGTACGTTTCCAAAGAACCACTATCCTGGTCACGGCACCAATGTTGTGACCTCCGAAAAATAGTGGTCTTTCCAATTCCCGACGCGTATTAGATTCCCGGGGTGATTAAATCGCGCTCTCCCTTTATTTGTTGCGTGGACTTTGATATAAAGCAGCTCCAAAGCTTCTTTCTATTGGAGCTTAATTATTGCACGCGATCACACTAATTATAGTACAACATTTAAAACTTTATTACTCGTTACATTTACACAAACTCTTTATTAGACGATTAGCACTACATTTATACTACTAAAAACTATGTCTTATTCTACTATTCAAAATGATGGCCGGCCGTGCGTCAATTGTTAGTTGGACATTCAAATACTGAGAGATGGTATCATGGATGCCGCGCCTTTTTATATTGTAACAATGTTACGACAGTAGAGTAATTTCGTACTGCTCGAAATGATCGGCACCTATCGGAAAATAGTGCAGTCGTGTATTCGCTACAGTGGAGCTTTTCGACTACGACTACCGTGAAGCTTTTTAGACTACCTACTACATTACTGCTATGACTACTATAGTCTTTTTCGTATCATACAGTATTTTAATCATATTAACACTAGATTTACGGATGTTAATTATATATATATATTTTTACTGAAGTGAGCCAATATGGCTCACACAAGAAAATTGAAATTTTAGCAAAGAAAATAGTTCCGAATCAATTTAAATGAAATGTTTATTATCAAAAAAAATACGATAACATTTTTTACATATGAACTCTGTTTTCGAAACACATTTTAAATGAGTCAAATTGGCTCGGTCTGTAAATCTAGTGTTAATCATATTATATTTCTCACCAGGTATTCAATATTTTCAGTACTAATTTTCCGTACTTCTTCAGAACAAATATTTTTTAGAATAAGAAAATTATTCTTTATTCTATATATAAGTATCTAAAACAATTGATAATTAGTTTGTGTAGAAATAGTATATAGATTAAGTAAGTACCTTAAATTAGAATAGTTTTAATATCTTCTTCTTCTTCTTAAATGGCACTAACGTTCCTAGAGGAACTTCGCCATCTCAACGTAGTATTACTTGCGTCATTTTTATTAGTACTTAGTTGAGATTTCAAACAAATAAATAACACGCCTTGAATGCATTCTGAGTGGCAGGCTTAGAATGCGCGTGACCACAGTGCAAGCCGGAAGAATTTTCTTTGACGAAAAATTTCCCCGACCAGAACGGGAATCGAACCCGAACCCCCGGCATGTTGTAAATATCGCTATATTGTAAATATAGCGATTATAATTTATACTTTTACTATTCACCTTTTAACATTTTTGTAAGACAATCGTTCAATTCTTTAACTTTCTTCTGTTTATTTTCTGAAAATTTTGAAAGTTCTCTTTGTTTTCTTTTCTCTCTCTTTCTCTATCCTCTCTCTATCTGTCTGCACACCACAAACCTAACACAGTAACACTCATCTTTCAAAAGGAAGCAACAGAATCGTCTTATGTACTTCTTGAAGTAGAAATAAATTAAAGGCAAACTGAGCCTGGAACAAAAAAAGTTCTTTGACTCTATCATTGTTCCAATTCGACCATATGCGTAGAAAGATTTTTTTTAATAAAGTATTATTCTCTACCATCTTCTGAGAGGTTCCAGAAACATGTTATATTTTATGTGAGAAAAGGGTTTTCTGACTTCAAGGGGATGAATCAAAAATTATTCAATTGTCTTTTGTATTCAAAAGAGGAAAAATATACAGCCATTCCATGGCAAACCGATATAGTGGTAATATTAGATCCGTGTTATTTTTATGAGTGTGCCCATTTACATTTTAGGATGGTCCGAAAAATCAGTTTTCCCCTTGTTTCCTAAAATAACTATTTTTAAAAATTAATAATTTCACCGATTCAGATGATCGACAAAATCAAATTAAAGCCAATTGACAGATCTCGAATTGGATTTCAAATGTTCTTATTTTCTTTGGTAAATTATAACTCAAAAACAATAAAAATCACATTTGGATTTTTGGATATATTATGTAAAAAGAACCACGACTTTCAAGAAATAATATAAAAATATATAGCACCCTTGGTACCGAACCCGTGTAAACAATAAAAAAACAAATGAATTTTACGAAAACGAAAATTACCAGAATAAAATGCAAAATTTTTGTGCAAGTGTAAGATTAGCTTATTGGCTTTAATTATAGATATGTCGATCATCGGAATCGGTGTGTTATTTTAGGAAACAAGGAAGAAAATGATTTTTTGGATACCCTCATAAGAAAAACACGTGTTTAATATTACCACTATATCGGTTTGGCATGGAATGACTGTATATTTTCCCTTATTTTGAATACAAAAGAAGATTGAATAATTTTTTATTCATCCCCTTCAAGTCAAAAAACCCCTTACTCACATAAAAATATAACATGTTTCTGGAATCTCTCAGAAGATGGTAGAGGATCCTATTTTATGAAAAAAATTTAAAAGTTTAAAAGTTATAAATTTTTTTTGAAAGAGAGATACGAGTAACGTTCAATTTGCATTTCTGCTGTTCGGAATTTGAGACAAAAGTGTTCGAAATTTGAGGCAGTGACAAAGATTGTGTTCGGAATTTGAGATAAATGTAATAAACATATTTTTAGTTTTTTACGATGAATATGTATTTGTAAATCTATATTGCATCCATAAATCGAATTAATTCTGTGAAACAGTTTCATTTAGAGTGATGATACTCTGTTTAATGGCCAACCAAGCATAGGTGTTCGAAATTTGAGACGAAACAGTACATCTTTCAGTAGCTAGCTACAATGGAAACGTCTCGCAGTTTTCCAATTCTCGTAGAAAAGGCATACAATATTCTTGGTGATCAAAAAGCAAGCCTAAATAAGATATGATGAAAAAATGATATCTTATATTTGAGGCATAAGTTCACAGATGTCTTGCACTTCAAACAACATCAACAAACGTTCGATTATTATCACTGAAATAAGTTACACCCCGGGACAGGTCAAAAACGAACGACACAAAAACAAACACATTGAATGAGAGGGTTCCGGTACGGAAAAAATTTAACGGAAAAACTACCCATGCAAATTACCCTTTTTTCCCCCCGGGGACTGGTCCCCACCCGAAGCGTCAGGGTGCAAAAAAAAGGCGAACGGAGGCGAAACTTGGAATTGAAATTCAATCAGCTGTCAGCAGTAACCCTGCAAAAAGGCACCCCGAACAGAGGAGGAAAAATAAACTTCAGCTGAAAATGGTTCTTCCAATTCGCCAAGTTGACTCCTTGGGAAAACTTGGCCCAGGCGCTTCGTGCGCGCGTGCATCATAAGCTCTGCTCGGGACGGAACGTTCGCACGGAAAGAATTATTATTTAATCGAATCGATCGGTACGAGACGCCTCGAGGGACTCGGGATGAAACGCATTTTTGGGGGTTAGTAAATCATGTTTTTGATCCGCCTGCGAAGTGAGTGATAGCGGGATTGTGAATAATTTATTCAACGCTCGGGCAATGCAGGATTAAGCGGTTGGATCGTTATGCTTAGGAAGTTTTAATCAGTTTAAGGAATCGAGTAATGTAATGTGGATAGAACGAACGGAAAAAATCTAGCCGAAACCAGGGCAACGAGCAACCAAATGGTCCCAAATGATTGCTGCCCCGTGAGTGCAGCGCGCCCATCGGAAGTAGAACGGAAGTTTTACGGCGGTACGAATGTTGGCAGTCTCCGAGGCAAGCCACCCAAAAACGAAACAAAAAAACACACGTACAACAGGATCTCTCACATGGTACATGGTAGCTTTCCTGGCCTGCTCTCAAGACGCTGAATGGGGTTTTTACGTCCGTAATTTTCTTGATTGCAATAAAATATGCATGAGGAATGGTTAGCTCGAGGTGCATATTTTATAACGGTGGGCTGATTATGTGCCATTGTATGGCCCGCTGTTAAAATAATGGGAGTGTATAGTAGGTTGTATAAAGAGACGACATCAATGAAACAATGCTTCGGCACATTTCAGTTTTCATCATGTAATCGCTTCCAGGAGTCTTTTATGGGGAAATTCTACGATACAATCCGTTTTCTGATTTTGGAATCATTGTTCGCCATCTGTTTAAATTTTCGGTGACCGGAATAAATCGCCACAGTAAACAACTGCAACAGAAACAACCGCTTAGAAAAAGTGTAGTAGGCTAGAAATATTTGGCGCGGGAAAAACATCATGTGCCTCACATTTCTATTATAAATTTATTCTCTTGTTCTCGTTTTTCGAAATTTATTCTGAGGACAATGTAATGGGGACGAAGTCCCCATTTGGCGAGGATAAGGAATCGAGGCGGCCCATGCCGCCAAGATGACGCAATCCGAGTCCACCGCCGACCCGCCGTCGGAAGCGGCGGTGTCTCGCACGCAAACCTGGGATCCACTGATTGCCCGGTTAGTTTGAAACATAGGATACGATCCTTTAGCAATGTCCGACCGAGCTCTAGCGAGCGTCGGACGGTATACGTCTGCCCGGGGCGTTACGTTTGCCTGGGGCGATACGTTTGCCCGGTTAATTCTTGTTTTGAAATACAATACCGCGCCACAATATTTATAGCCTACTACACATTTTATAAGCGGTGGTTTCTGTTGCAGTCGTTTTCTGTGGCGATTTATTCCGGGAACCAAATTTTCAGACACAGTTTACTTTGTTGGGTGTTTGTACAGTAGGATAGAATGTTAATCAGTAAAAAGAGTGGTTCAATATCAATTGATTTCTTGAGCAAGGCGTGGAACACAAATTATGTAATTATGTATTATGTAAATCAAAATGCGGCTTTTGGATCCCCTCCTACCCTATGAAACAATGAGTAACACAAAGCATACCCCTTTCCCCCTTAAATTACGTAACCCTAAAAAATTGAAGTACAAAAAAAATATTGAAATTTTGAAAAAAAAATGTTGGGATTTAGAGATTCAGTACTACTCTAATTCATATTTAAATGTGTTCCCACGCCTTTGTAGATATGTGTGATTTTTTTTCTGTGTTGCGCGACAAATATTTATTTTTATATTTCCAAAGGGTCTGGCTAGGTAAGGAAGTAAGAAGTGCCCCCAAACCAAATCACCAGCTGTATGGAAAATATTGTATAGGGTACTAAATATGAAATTTTGACAGTAGTACTATATATTTCAGTTCTTATATGGTACAACATAGGATCTATGGTGAAAAAAAAATGTCATGGCTCTCAAGTACTGTCAAGCATTTGATAATATTGAGTTGAGGAAAAAGAAATGTCGTATTTCTGATCGAAATTTGACGCTTTATTTAACATACTTAAAATTATCCAATTTAAGTCAAATATGCGCCGTTTTGTTCGCAAACTTGTTGCCATTTAGAATGCAACTTCATTATACAGTCATTATACAGTACAGGGTGTATCTTCGACAGCCACTACACCAGAACGAATTCGATCAAACCAACGCTATGCTGTGTGAATCGTTACAGTATCGGGTCCATAAACTATACGAATTTTTTCGGCCGCCTTCGTTGCAGTTTTACCTCGCAGGTAGTAAAAACGTGAAATACGCGAATTTATTATAGGTGTCGTTGTAAGCGCGTAGTTCTAGTTGTATTCATTGTATCGAGTCATACTATAGCTTGTTGGAAAGGTATTTTATATAGTATAGTCCTTGACAGTGTTTTGTTTGATTAAGTCGTTCGTGAGTTATAGTGTCGCAAATATGGAGAAAAATAAAGAGAAAATCCGACATATTTTACAGAACTACTATGACAAAGGCAAAAATGCATCTCAAGTTACCAATAAAATTTGTGCAGTTTATGGACCCGATACAGTTTCCAGTTCCATCGCACAACGATGGTTTCAACGTTTTCGTTCTGGTGTAGATGTCGTCGAAGATGCGCCACGCTCCGGAAGGCCTGTCGTCGAAAATTGCGACAAAATCGCTGAATTAGCCGAGAAAGACCGGCATAGTAGCAGCCGTAGCATCAGGCAAGATAATAATATAATATGGGGATAAGTCATCAAACCGTTATTAACCATTTGAAGAAGCTTGGATTTAAAAAGAATCTCGATGTATGGGTGCCACACAGGTTGACGCAAAAAAAAACATCTTTGACCGTATCGACGCATGTGAATCGCTGCTGAATCGTAACAAAATCGACCCGTTTCTGAAGCGGATGGTGACTGGCGATGAAAATTGGGTCACTTACGACAACGTGAAGCGCAAACGGTCGTGGTCGAAGCCCGCTGAAGCGGCTCAGACGGTGGCCAAGCCCTCATTAACGGCCAGGAAGGTTCTGCTGTGTGTTTGGTGGGATTGTCAAGGAATAATCTATTATGAGCTGCTTCCCTATGGCCAAACGCTCAATTCGGACCTGTACTGCCAACAACTGGACCGCTTGAAGGTAGCACTCATGAAGAAGAGGCCATCTTTGATAAACAGAGGCCGCATTGTCTTCCATCAGGACATCGCCAGGCCACACACTTCTTTGGTGACGCGCCAGAAGCTCCGGGAGCTCGGATGGGAGGTTCTTTTGCATCCGCCGTATAGCCCGGACCTTGCACCAAGTGACTACCACCTGTTTTTGTCCATGGCAAACGAGGTAGTCAGAAGTTAGCCACAAAAGAGGCCTGTGAAAATTGGCTATCCGAGTTTTTTGCCAATAAGGAAGCGAGCTTCTATAACAGGGGTATTATGAAGTTGGCATCTCGTTGGGAACAAGTCATCGAACAAAACGGCGCATATTTGACTTAAAACAGATGATTGTAACTTATTTTATGAACAAAGGAAAATTCAAAAAAAATACCGCAGGACTTTTTTGACAGCCTAATATATGGTACAGCAATATGAGAATTTTGTTTTTCTTCCTTTATTAAAGAGATTTTCAGGCGAATGCTGGTTCATCTCTATGATATGAGAATCATACGAGCGAGCGAAACAAAAAACAAATGAGCTTTCCGCATACTTTGCCACATACACGGCCCAGACCGATAATAAATAATACTTTTCTTCATACTCTGCTTTTTTCTTTTAGAAAACACTTTAAAACTTCATTTTATAATCAGGTGCAATATTATCACGCATTTTCTCATCAGCATCATTAGCTATAGCGTGGATAGCGTAGTCGTGTAAAACAGTCTTGCATTCCAGCCGGCCTTGGATCGATCCCCGTTGACGTCGTTTTGGACGTTTTCTTTGGGTGCAATCCCAAAAAGATGAAAAAAGAAAGAGATGTCTGCTTCCACACATATGAACATTTTAAAGCGTTGGGGAACAGATGACATTATTTGCTCATTTGACGCTTCAAGGCACGAAATTGCATGGTTTCTACCGAAAATGAAATACTTTCTGACAACGCTAGTTTGGTTGTACTCTAGTTTGTATTCAAATTTCTTCCTACGTCTATTTTAGGTATGTGTGATTTATTTTCAGAATTTTTAGAGTGTTTTTTGCGGTACAACTTGGTTGTACTTGGTTGGGGAAAAAGAAATGTCGTATATTGTCAATATATGGCAACACTTAAACATATCTTGTGTTGTACTTACCGCATCGGGTCATACTATACGGTTATTCAGAGACGACAATCTGTGCTACAAGTGTCGTTTTGACAGTGTTGTAATTGTCCTTTTCAGTCTCAAGTCATAGCGCGTCAAAGATGAAGTCCACTAAGCAAGAAATTCCCAAACCATCGCCAAACCCGGATTGACGACCAGGAAGGTTTTGCTGTGTGTTTGGTGGGATTGGAAAGGAATCATCCACTATGAGCTGCTCAACTATGGCCAGACCCTCAACTAGGTTCTCTACTATGAACAGCTTGATCGTTCGAAGGAGGCGATTGACCAGAAGCGGCCAGAAATAATGAATAGGAATGGTGTTGTTTTCCACCAGGACAACGCTCGGCCTCACACATCTTTGATGACCCGCCAAAAGCTACGGGAGCTCGGATGGGATGTCCTATTGCACCCACCGTATAGTCCGGACCTGGCTCTAAGTGATTATCATCTCTTCCCATGCGAAACGCTCTTGGTGATACTAAGTTGGCATCAAAAAAGCTTGCGAAAACTGGCTGTCTGAGTTTTTTGCAAATAAGGAGGGAGGGGTTTTATAGGGGGGGGGGATAATTAAGTTGCCTTCTAAATGGCAACAAGTTTGCGAACAAAACGGCGCATATTTGACTTAAATTGGATAATTTTAAGTATGTTAAATAAAGCGTAAAATTTCGATCAGAAATACGACATTTCTTTTTCCCCAACCCTATATATTTCAGGCATTTCGAAATTTTGAAAAAAAAATATCAATTTGAGACCCACTTTTGCTCTAATTTTTATTTAAATTCGTTCGTATGTATTTTTTTTTCAATGTAGCGTATTTTTTTCTTGAGTTTTTAAGAGGATTACGCAAAAAAAAAACAATTTTTTGGCCTTTGGGCATTTTTAAGTTATTTTGATTTTAGACCCAGTAGTACTCTTATATTTATTTAAATTTTGTTTTTTATATGTCTAAATTTTGTCGGTATATTTAGAGCATTGCGCTGCACAAAGATTTTTTTCTCGTATCTTAAAATATATGAGATTATCTTCACATTGTATTTAGATAGTTTGTCAGATTCATAGGAGTCAGCAGTACGATAGAGCTCTGTGAGAAAAAATATAGTCCTTATGGAGAGATCTTTCGGATTAATACGAACAACACTGAAAAAAAAAACAAATTATATATTTTTTTTATTTTAATCTTACAATTGAAAACCACGAATACAATAAAATAACCGATTTCAAGAAAATAAAAATAATAATGCAGACGATGAAGAGAATTATTTTTGGGTCTCGCAATGCTCTTAAAAATTCAGGAAAAAATTACGCCACATGTTTGAGACGCCACATTCAAATAAAAATTAGAACAGAAGTGAGTCTCAAAGTTATATTTTTTTTTCAAAATTTCGAAATACCAGAAAATACACTCGACAAATTAATTAGAGGAACAGAGTGCGAAGTCTGTAATTTAAAGTGCTTTTTGACGTGCCATAAATTCGTAAAAAATCAACGCATATCGATAGGATGTACCTCAGGATGGATGTATCAGAATATTTTATGTACATATTTTTATTTTTGTGTGTGTAGGAGTAGTGGGCAACAATATCCGGAAGAAATGAAAAATCGATTTTTCTTTGTTTCGTCAAGAATATTCTGGACTAACACATGTTTTTGCTAACCAACTCAACAGCTTTCATTTGGTTCCAAGAACTTTCCTGTAGGACCTTCCCACACAGAGATATTTCAATTTGGATGAAAAATATCTCTTCGTCTCAAAAAAGTGCAAAAAACTGGATTTTTATAGTGCTTTACAAAATCCACTGTAATTTTGCAAATATCGCAGTAAGTTCTAATGTTTGCAGTCAAATTTTTAGCCAAGTGTAGCCTAAACATCCGTGAACGGAGCGAAGTATAGCGGAAATAGTAGTTTTAGTATAAATTACAGGAAATACAAGAACAAAAAAGGGATTGCTATACGGAGAAACGAATTTAAAATAGTAGTAAAATAACCAGGAAATGAGGAAACCATGAGAGTTTGAAAAATTTATCAATTTTGTTGTTATAAATTTTCATGTGAAATTTTGAGCCGTTGAATAAAATACTTGAGCTGCGGAAAAGTGGTAAATATTTTCTGAAGCAGAAAATCCCTTCGAACAATTATCAAGCTTAGAAAAAATATCAACACTATATAATGAGTTTTCCAATGACTTCAGAGGTGAAATGTGATTATCAGGAAAGTGGGCACTTTATTATGGCGGTGACTGTACAACGACGTAAATAATTTCGTTTTGTTTTGAAAAACAAAGGACGGTTAAATCATTTTAATATTTTTCATACAAAAATATTCAAATCGCATTGAAAAATAAGGTATGAGGGTTCAAATAGGGAGTATATGTATGGCTTGAAATCAAATTTAAGAAAAAAAATATTTAGCATTTTTCAATTTACTCATATTTTCAAATTTTTTAATCACCCTAATCGGTGTTTTATATATGGTAATCGATTCCGTAACGTAGCGTAGGGAAATATAAGGAAAAGTCTGGACAAACGGACAGGGTGGGAGCGACGAACATCTATGTATGATTGATAAATTACATTTTCATTTTAAATTTTAATGATGTACAAACTTGCAATACAGTATATCAATACTATTGACACTTACTGTGTACACCTAGCTGGCCTTCTGTTAAAATAATGAATAAAAACAAAAAAATTATCTACAAAGAGCAGCTAAATTTTCGGAAATTATTTTAGACATGAAAAAATGAGAAAAAAAATACAAGCCCTTCTAGGTGATTTTTTTCAAGCCTTTTTATTCGATCATTTTTAATGCCTATTTGAAGACCTCCAAAACTTATTGAGTACATAAACTTGAATTTTCAGTTAGTGTCCATCTTTCCCGCCAAGTTTCTGTCTTTTCTCCACTCAATCAAAGATGCCGGAGACATTTATTTTGCAAAATTTTTGCCTCGAAGACAATTTTTTTTATGAAAAGAGATCTAAACTATCGATTTGTGGTGAGACAGATTAATTTTTTGGGAAACTCATGAAAAAAATCAACGTTTACTCAAGGTGTCCGTCTCTACCACCCTTTCCCTATAGTTTACAACCTATTCTCATGTCTGCCAAGTTTTTGTGCATAATTTGATCAGAATCGGTCGAGCCGTTTCGGGGAGGAGTTCGTACACAAACTCCGTGTATAAAAAAGATTATACTTTATAATTCTCCTTCAAGTATATCACAGGAGAATCACCTACGAGTCGTTCCACCGATTCTCGTACAAATTTTCGTATTCCTCTCATATTCATATTGTAATTTATAATAAAACTGATACATGGTTGAATATCAATGTCCTGGAAAAAAAGGTAATGAAGATGGTAGAGTTTCGAGCGACATAGCATGCGCTGCCATAACTATTTCTCAAATAATGACGTCAGTCGTTGTGTTTATCTTCGATTACCCACCGCATCCATGTGAAAATGCTATTTTCAGGAAGTAATTTATGAATTGAAAACTTACATTTTTTTTAGAGTTCCCGTTGAATATGAGGCGAATGTGATAGCGTGCAGTGAATATTTGTGAAATCACGTCGAAAAAGACGGATATAAGTGATATTTCCATGTGCCATTTTCACTCCCCCACGTTCATAGAAATAAACGGAGTTTAATTATTTCAACGTTATGAAGTTTATGTTTCGAATACTCTCAGTATCGGAGTGCATGTTGTTAGAGAATAATCGCCAATTAATCAAAATTTCACCGAAAATGTTACTGCTTTCGAAAAGTAAGCAAACGACTGCTCTCTAGACCTTTTTACCACATAAGTAATCGAAATAAGCCACGATATAATTGTCATCTGTTAAAAAAACAAACAGTTGAATGATTTCATTAGAATTTTGGCTCAAATTATCATGCAACCGTGAGTACTTTCAACATTGTTTTGTTTCTTCCATATACATTCTATATTGAATGCAAATAATTACGACACGATATTTTGCTTGCCAATACAGATATACTTCGCCTACTGCTTCACCTCTATATGTACCTCATTGGTTGAATATAGTATAAGATTAGTGTGATTCCTTGCTGTGGCGGCAGAGAGCAGACAAACGACCGCAAAGAGTTGGAAAATCAGTCGTAATTTAAATTAAAATGATAATGAAAATTTTGATTTGGGTAGCTTTCATCATGCGTACCAAGTTGCAATAAAATCGAAAAAAATCGCATTTCGGCTGATTTGGCGTGAAATCACTCTATGGTAAAACATCGCACAAATTGTGTTTATTTTGAATTACATTCGATATTTTGAATGCGGATTCATCTCTTGGTTCAAATGCATTTTTTGACGACACTAGATTCTTTTTACGCGATTTTTTACACGATTTTTTACACAATTTTTAAACGCAATTTTATCGAAATTACCCGATTTGGCACTGCTTAATCGGCACCTCTTTAAGGAGAGAAAAATCCTGCGAGTATGTTTATTATCGTGTGAAAAAAGAATCCAGTATAATACATTTTGAATCATAATCCTTTTCAGGGGGGTCTCCGTAGCCACATTGGTTGCGCGTTCGCTTAGTAAGCGATCGATCGTGAGTTCAAAACTCAGGGCCCTCATTGACTATCTTTGTGTTATTACAGGATAACTACGTCCACGCAACGATTATTAGCGATGGAGATCGATCCACGGTCGAAATTAAGATCGATTCATCCATACAACTGCTCTGCTCTGCAAGACACATCGGGCTGCTGTTCTATAAATAACTCAACAATGATCAATCAACTGTCTCCGCTGTCCGGTGGTCTAACTGGATAATGGAAGAACAGAAAGAATTCTCTTACGCCTAAATGGCTACTGTGTAAATGTGTACCAAATGTAATGGTATAGAAGGAATACTGGCGAATGGCAACTGTGTAATGTGCTAATTATAGATATATGATAACCATGTGACATGTACACGATTAAAATTCGGCTCTGTTACAGCTAAAATGCTAATGAGCCTTAAATAAATAAATGGGTTAAAAAAAAAAATCCTTTTCTAATTCCACATCTTTTTATTACAGCCTATTGAGCTACACATAAAAAAGCAACGACAGCATCTTTGAACAATAAGTTCTCTCTAGAAATATAGAAAAAGCTCCCACAAGAAACAACTTTAAGACCAGCTCCCAACACAAACGCAATGGTCATGGAAATTTATGGCACGCTTATACACACGCTGGATTTGCGCTATGCCATTAATCCAAGTGCTTCAATCCCCACTCGAATCAAGACGAGCCTAAGACCTAGACCTTTGGCCGTCGATGGTCGATGTTCAGCCGGGGAAAAGCCTGGGACTTGTCGTCCCAGCTAATCAACATCTTAATGCTCTCGGCGTCAAACGCTTCACACAAAGCAAAACGAATGGAACAATGATGATGGCTCAACTGGAAGTAGAAAAATCCTAACCCCCACTTCTTCACAGCCGGACGCGTGCAGGACACGTTCGCCGTCACTTTGTTACCAAAGAGGAAAACAAGATCCAGCTCCGGCGCTTCCACTTGGACTCGGTCGGACGCCTCCCCCCACAAGAATAACGATTCGAATCGCTTCCATTATCTTTGTCGGCGACTCGTTTTGTGACTTGGATCACTTGAAGAAAGCTGTATGTATCATACACTTCATCAAGCAGGGTGGTTAATTGAATTCAAGGGAAAACCATATTGCAGCAGACGATGCGTACAGTCCAAAACATTTCCTCGGACCAGAATGTTTGTTGTCCGAGAAGAATAGATCGGTGTCAGGTGGTTCAATAATTGTCTATCATGTTTCTGATGTGTTAATATCCGAATCGCTTCGCAGTGGGTTTTCCAGCATATACCGTTCCAGTAAGAGTGGATTGTTTAGAAATTCGCAAACATCTCATCTCCGATGATGTTTACAACAGGGCAGAGAACGCGTCAGGGTCAGGATCGGATGGTGCGACCGGAGTCAAGCGAAACGCCTATTTATAATAACAAAACTGAAGCAACGTCAGAAGCGGTTTCCCGTCCGCGAGACCAACACGGAGTGGAAATTCAATTATTCTATCGAATGACGTTTTTCCATTCTTCCTCTCGCCGTCAATACCGTCAAAGCCGTTGTTCATCTCCGTTCATCCGCGTTGAGCTGTGCACATTCCGCAACTTAATTTAATCCAACCGTTATTCCGGCTGTGCTTCAGCAAAACCAGCCGTGACGAGCGGTTTCAGCTCATAAATTCAATGCGGCCGTCGTTGCTTTTTCTTCATTGCTGTTCAAATCTTGGAGAGCATTTTTAATGCTATTGAACTCATCCTCGCGCTGACGTTCGTGTTCGATTGCATTGATCGAAAAACACAGGGAGACAGAAGGAATTCATTGGATCTAATTAAAATTAATTTTCTCTCATTATCAATACCTCAGCATACGACGCAGCATCCTTCAATTTCGTAGGGAAGGACGGATTTTGCCGCGGAAACGCAATATGGCCACGTGATTTCGACCAAACATATTGAGTGCACTATTTATGGCTCCACAAAACTGAAACAGCGGCAAAAATTTAGGTAGTGCGCGGCACACATGCAACCCTTCACGGTTCGCTGAAACTGTGATGAATGTGTGGAACCGAAAATTAGGTGGATTTGTACGTTCTGTTGAGCGGAATCGAATCGACGCTTTGTTTATAGGTTTTGCTTTTTGTGCAGTTGCAAATTATTTGATTCGCGTTATATAATTCACTTAGGTAGCTTTTGAGCTTACAGTTAGTGTTATTAGATGAACTGTTATTAATTTGATTGTTTCGGCGCATGAAGTAATTCTGGTCCATAATTTTGACTAAAGGGCAGATATAGAATTAATAAAAGTTATGTAGTTGGACCTCATAAAATAAGTAAAGCCTTATCCACTTAAAATTCGTACGCGTCTTAAGGAGATATTCAAGTGCAGAGACACGAATTTCGAACGTTTTTGCGTGCTCTGAACAATTTTTTTTATCATCCATTATTTTATTATTTGTTCATTTAACTTTGAACAATACAACAAGAACTAGACAAAAATTATTAAAAATTAGAATAATTACATTCTGGTAAAATGAGGGGGTTCTAAAAAAAAAAGAGTCATGTCATACACGATTCCAAAAAAAGCATAATATATCTCGATATCAAAGATGCTTTTTTTTCGTTTTTGAGTTATGATTTTTCAAAGACTAACTCATTGACTTTCATTCAATATGTCGATCATCTAAATTGGTTTATTGGTTCAAAAGTTATGAATTTTTGAAAAAACTCATTTTTGGAGAAAAGTGCAAAAAAAAAATTTTTTTTTCGGAGCACCCTAAAATGAAAATGGGTACCGTAATAAAAAAATTAAAAAAACGGGCCTAATGTTTTGCGATTAAGAACAAAACTACTACTTTTCATGGAAATCTAAGAACCACTATATCGTTTTGGCATGGAATGGCTGTATAAGATTATGCAAATGACATAAGGCACGTATGCAAACAGTTTTTCTGATCCTTACAAACAACTACTTCAACATAGTTTAACCAGCAGTTACTCGAAAAAATTATTTCTACGTATCCGAAATGATCCGAAACTTCCACTTTAGATAAACATTGATTTTGTCGCTTGAGGCACCTATGCGATTATTCAATTGACATAAGACATTTAAACAAACGGCAGATCTGATGCTTATGAACAATTTTTCCCATCACACCAAAGTTTCACAATGACTTGAAACGAAATCGAAGGGTTTTCTAATACAGGTCGGACTCGATTATCCGGGATTCGATTATCCGGAATTTTAGACTTGATTATCCGGAGTATTTTATTTTTGAATTTCAGGAATTTTGAATAATTTGTATAATAATTCCATATTGAATAGCCAATATGGGTATCAAATGAAAGGGCTTGACTACAAAATGGCGGATTACATATTTTTGACGTAGGACTACGTCTTTCATTTCTATACGAGGGTGTAAGTTCAAAGTTTCGAAAACGAAAGCGTTACGCCGGAGAACGATATTTTGAGCGTTAATAGCCTAAAACAACTAAACGAAATGGTATGATAAACACTTCATTCGAAGGATAAAATGTCTACGCGTTATATGCTTGTTATTTTATGGTCCAAAAACTTGTTTCAATAGCCCTAAAATTGCCTTCAAAACAGGCTATTGAAATCACACTAATCGGTATATGAGCGAGTGCCGCTCGGAAATCCTCTCAGTTACGATTGCGCAACGATTGAGGTAGGATCGCTGGAATGGATAGACGTTTCCGTCACACACACGCACACTTCAAAACCATAGAGCCTGTGGAAATCGGCATAGCAAATTAGATGCAAGCTGCGGGTGCTTTTGTACTCGCTTGCGTTTCTGGAAATCGGAATGTTTCTCTAACACAGACTTCAAAACAATGGAACCTGTGGAAATCGGCATAGAAATTTAGATGCAAGCAGTGGGAACTTTCGTATTCGTTTGCGGTTTTGCAAATTGGAATGTTTTCCTAACACAGACTTCGAAACCATGGAGCCTGGGGAAATGCAAACTACGGGTACTTTTGTACTCGCTAGCATTTTTGCAAACCGGAATGTGTTTTCCCAATACAGATACCGAAACCAAGAAGTTAGGAGAATCGGCATTGCAGATACATTCAAGTCGGCAATACTTTTATACCCCCAAACATTTTTACACTCCAGAATTCGTTTTGCTATCACGGTTTAAAATAGCGGGTACAAATGCAACGCTTCGGCTCGGTTATTCAACGCTGCATTGAAAGATATCCCTTCATGTCGCTAGCTCACTGAACTTCTACGCATACCGTTTGATTATTAGGCAAAACTACTACCTACTACCATAGTGCATGAATTGACCTAAATTGGGATTTGTTTGCAATTGAATTCGTAAATAGTTTCATTCATCCACTATTTTAATCAATAATATAGTCAATACACAAAAGATAGAACTGCGCAGCGGCGATATCGTACCCAATGAGGAATATCCGAGGTGGGATTATTGCTAATGGAAGAAATACAGTTGAATACAAATCCAACGGCAGTCCTACGTCAACCTTGCGGTTATATCATAGGTATAACCCATCCATATTTTTTTCACAATCCCATCAATATGAGTATCATATGAAAGGGATTGGCTAGTAGAACACATTTATTCATGAAAAATGCAAATCCAAAATGGCCGCCACCACAAGATGGCGCCATATATATTTTTTTCACAACCCCATCAATATGGGTATAAAATGAAAAGGGATTGACTAGTAGAATAGTTATTTATAAAAATTGCAAATCCAAGATGCCCGCCACTACAAAATGGCGGATTACATATTGGGGAAAAAGAAATGTCGTATATTGTCAATATATGGCAACACTTAAACATATCTTGTGTTGTACTTATCGTATCGGGTCATACTATACGGCTATTTAAAGCCGACAATCTGTGCTACAAGTGTCGTTTTGACAGTGTAGTGATTGTCCTTTTCAGTCTCAAGTTACAGCGCGTCGAAGATGGACTCCACCAAGCCAGAAATTAGCCATATTTTACGTTTTTACTACCTGCGAGGTAAAACTGCAACGAAGGCGGCCGAAAAAATTGGTATAGTTAATGGACCCGATACTGTAACGATTCGCACAGCGTTGGTTTGATCGATTTCGTTCTGGTGTGGTGGCTGTCGAAGATACACACTGTACTGGTAGGTCAATCGTCGTGGAAACCGATAAAATCGTTGAAATCATCCAAGTAGACCGGCATGTGAGCACTTGCTCGATTGGCCAGAAACTGGGTATAGGCCATAAAACCGTTTGGAACAATTTGCAGAAGATTGGATTCCAAAAAAAAAGCTGGATGTATGGGTGCCACACGAGTTAATGCAAAAAAAATCTTTTAGACCGAATCAACGCCTGCGATGCACTGCTGAAACGAAACGAATTCGACCCATTTTTAAAAAAGATGGTGACCGGTGATGAAAAGTGGATCACGTACGACAACCTAAAGTGAAAAAAGTCATGGTCGAAGCGCGGTGAACCGGCCCAAACCATCGCCATGCCTGGATTGACGGCCAGGAAGGTTTTGATGTGTGTTTGGTGGAATTGGAAGGGAATCATCCACTATTAGCTGCTCAACTATGGCCGGACCCTCAACTCGGTTCTCTTCTATGAGCAGCTTGACCGTTCGAAGGAGGCGATTGACCAGAAGCGGCCAGAAATAATCAATAGGAATGGTGTTGTTTTCCACCAGGACAACGCTCGGCCTCACACATCTTTGATGACCCGCCAGAAGCTACGGGAGCTCGGATGGGATGTCCTATTGCATCCACCGTATAGTCCGGACCTAGCTCCAAGTGATTATCATCTCTTCCGGTCCATTCAAAACGCTCTTGGTGATACTAAGTTGGCCTCAAAAGAGACTTGCGAAAACTGGCTGTCTAAGTTTTTTTTGCAAATAAGGAGGGAGGGGTTTTATAGGGGGGGATAATGAAGTTGCTCTCTAAATGGCAACAAGTTTGCGAACAAAACGGCGCATATTTGACTTAAATTGGATAGTTTTAAGTATGTTAAATAAAGCGTAAAATTTCGATCAGAAATACGACATATCTTTTTCCCCAACCCAATATTTTCTCAGAACCCTATCAATATGGATTGGATTTTCAAGATCATGGAATACGCAGTTTTATAATGACACCAGAGATAAAGATGTGTTCCAGATTTCAGATCAAACGGTCAAAAGGAAAGGAGTTAAGTTTCTATTAATGTGTTACAGCGCTACAGACAAAGTTACAAAGTCACAAACATACGAACGGGTCCAAGCTAGATAAAACCGTTTAATAAATAAGTGCAAATCATAATTATATTACGTTTACCGAAAGAAAATTCGTTTTTTTTATTCGATTATCCGGAGTGAAAAAAAATCAATACTCCGGATAATCGAGTCCGACCTGTATTTTGAAACATTTGAATTTTTCAATGAATCAAGCTTGTGGATGTCAAACTCAACCCGTGTCACTTTTATTGAGGTACATACGAAACTATTAACAATATTAATAAATAACAATCAAATCATAACTGAATTCCACTTAAATGCGTTACATCATCAAACATAAATACGAATAATGATACTTTATCAACCTCGTTAACAATTATAATCCAAAACCATAAAATAATCAATAAAACCCACCGAAACACTCGTTTTCACGTATTTTCCGCTCTTCCCCTGTTTATTCCCGCACCACCAACCCCTCGTCCGGAACATATCCTGCAACATTTCCCATTTCCGACCGATAAAGTTCTCACAGCATCCAGCGTTTTATTTCCCACCGCTTTATAACTTCCGCTTACACAACTGCAATTGCCTCTGTGTATCCTGCAATTCCTGTGTTGTATATTCGTTCGTTCCATTTCGGTTCTGCCTGCAGTATATCCTGCGCCAGATGCTATTGACGGGTGTCGAACAAGTCAAACATCATTATACGGCCCCGTGGCGGAATGGAATATTATTTAAGCGTCTTATCAAAATCTTTTTTTTCTTTTGAAGATTATTTTCACAACAAAAAGATAGATTTGTAATAGTTCTTCAATCTTCGTTTTGGGTGTTCCCCATCCAAAAAAACAGTCAACGTGGGGAACATGGAAAGTTCGCTTCTACGTCTCTTAAACACTTCGTGAGTCATCAATCACCCGAACTGGATCATGCGATGACTCGACAGCTTGGAGTTGGAAATTTTGCAGTAGCGTAGAAACTTTATTTTTCCTAGATTTCCCTACACTCGATTTCCACTGGTCATCGCCATTGTGAACATAATTCGAGAAACCATCAATAATGATGCCTCCCTCAAGGATCGCATCGTTTTCATAATAGTCCCTTGGCGAAAGAAATCAATCGAATCGTGTTTCAAAAAACGCTTCGCCCATTGAGCTGAGAAGGGAAAATCTCTTGCATAAACAATAAACATTGTAACGCTTAAAGTAATCCAAATTGATTCAATATAGAGCCAGGGGAGAAGTACTTACGATATTGCTTTTCTTTCAAAACAAAATAAACTTTCGATGCTATGAGCTGACAGTGACACATTTTTATTTTGTGTTTTTCTCTCGGTTCACTTCTCCGACCGAGTGTATGATTGATTTAGCCTAATTTAGCACTCGATTTTTTTTTCCCATTTTCTCCTATTTCACCAGCAACTAAACCTCCCAGCAGAATCCGGAACATTGATGAACTCCCCGTGACAATAGACGGGAAAAATATGTACTCGATCGACAGAGTAAACATAATTTTACACAGCAATCAATCACAACGATTCGTATCGTGTCGTTATTTTATTGACTCTCTCCTCGAAAAAAAAGCATCTCGCCGCCTCTGGATGGAAGACACAAACGTAATCGATATATGTAGGCGAAACAGCAAAAATGTTGCCGCCGCCGCTGTCGTCACTGGAACCCATCGAAAGCTTCTGCAGCCTTATCGATCAGTGTACCGAAGGCGGACGGCAGCGTGTCGGCTGCCTGACGGCCTAGGACCTCCCCAAAGTAGCGAACCATTATCTTCCCGAAAAGTTTGACGTCTCCACCCGTCACACCCCTCCGGTGGTGGTTCTTTGCCAGCTTCGCAAGCAAACACTGGAACATTTTCGGACATTTCAAACCATGCTCGATAAGCGCCCCGAGAGCCAGGATCACGTTCATCGAGTGTGCGAAGAGGGCTTGATTGTCGGCCAGGCTGGTGCTATGCGAATCGGTGCTAAAATTGAAGTATGGCAAGAAATTTGGATGCTCGCTGAAAAGACTGTACAAATATGGGGACAATTATTATTTCAACGTATGCAACGATCAGGCAGGATGGTGTATCCATACAGGAGCAGCAAATTTCGGCCATGAAGATCCAAGTCCTGCTTCATCAGAGCCCATGTCGAAAGAAGGGTAACTTTCTGTTTACCCGTGAGTCCTGTTTCGTCCATTGATGAAATTGTCAGATTTGCGAAAGTTGGGACAGTTATTGTAAAGTCAGTGCTAAGTTGATGGACACAATTCCTTGGTTTGCATTTATTCATTACAATTGGGTGGTAAATCATCTTATTATTGCTTTCCTGAAACATTAATAATTTCAAAATAGTGAAATTCGGCTATGTTGATGATTTCCAGTATAAGAATTATCAGCCCCTGCGCTAACCCCTAATTTCCTTATCCATATACCACTCTATTCATCTTATTTGACGATGTGGGCCATCCTGAGGGCTTGATGGGCACCTTACACGATCAATATTTGTGACTAAAAATTGTTTTCAATATCATGACAGCCAGACTTTCCGATCCGATTGACCATCAATCAATATTTTGCCACCTAACACGGTCAATATCTTCATCAACCCGGGACTACGACAGTATTCGCGATGACTAGTGGCGATATTCGAGTTTGGAATCCAAACTATTCTCTATCTGATTAAAAGGCTCAAAGGCAATTTGAAATTTGGCGTTATTTGATTACATGAAGCACTTAGTACTGACACTAACTTTCCTCTAAATTTTTCGATACTCCTACTAACAGTTTGGTTGAAAAGTTTAAGGTAACCCAGCAAAACTTTTTTTTTGCAAAATTCAATTTAACTCTTTAACATAATTGCCTTCGAGGACGATACAGCGATTATAGCGATCTTACAACTTTTTGATACTATTTTTATAGTAGGGGAACCCGGGGCAAGAGTGCCACCTTAAGCTAATACTCGTTTTTGAATGCTCTTTTGTTATATTTTTTTCCATTTTTGTTGCTAGTTTGTTCATTTATACTCCTATTTAGGTATAGCTATGCACCCAATTGTTCAAAAGTTTTGTTTACTATGAAAATGTTTCATTTACAAAAATGATGTTTTTGGCTTGTATTTTTCCAGTACGGGGCAAGAATGCCACCTCGATAAAAATATAATAAAATATAAAAAGCACTGTGAAATGCACGGTGGTTATTTCGTGAGGGTATTTCGTTAATTTGCGCCTGTGCGTTCTTATACAGATTGCAGTTGTAAGAAGCTCAGTTAGTATTTATCTGTTTGCCAATAAAAAATATTTAAGGTTCTAGCTGATATTATATGAGATATATCTTCTTCTTCTTCAATGGCACTAACGTTCCTAGAGGAACTTCGCCGTCTCAACGTAGTATTACTTGCGTCATTTTTATTAGTACTTAGTTGAGATTTCTATGCCAAATAACACGCCTTGAATGCATTCTGAGTGGCAAGCTCTAGAATACGCGTGATCACAGTGCAAGTCGGAGGAAATTTCTTTGACGAAAAATTCCCCCGACCAGAACGGGAATTGAACCCTAACCCCCGGCATGTTAGTTATGACGCTAACCACTCGGCCACGGGAGCACTGAGATATATGCAGTATCTGTATAAAACAAAGTTCTGTAGTTAAATGATTGTAAAAGATGGAAATAGGCTAAATAATCAGATGGACACTCTTGCCCCGGGTTCCCCTACTCTTTCGGTTTTTCTTCAAAATAGGCGTCAGTTTCGGTAATTCGGTAATTTCGGTAATTTCAGTAATATTCCACAGTTGCAATAGCTGGAGCAGAGTCCGGATAACATTTGTCAAGCCATGCGTTGGTTTGCACTGTATTTTTTTTTTCATCAAAAAACAATACGAAAAAAATACAAATTTCGTGTATTGATAATTCGGAATTTTCCGTTTTTTCACAAAAACAAAAGTTAGTACTTTGTGATAGTCAATTATATTTTTGCCAGACGCGCCATCTAGACGTCAACCTTATGAACTTTTCAGCCGAACTGTTAGAACTTATTATTATTATAAATATTATTATTATAAACAGACACACACACAGTTTTTGTATAGGATTTTTTCATCACTTGGAGAGAAAAAAAAATATTTTCATATAAGGTACACCGGGGCAAGTTGAAATTCGAGGTAAGTTAGAACGGAAAACATAGCTTTTACTAGGAATGATAGATTGACGGGATAAAAACATATATAGTAAACATTATCTTTCAACGAAGTTTCCCTGTAAAACTTGTTAATTTTGCAACTAGCGGTCGTTCAAATATTACGTAATGCTTTTTTTACTATTTTAGACTCTTAGATTTATAAGATTTATTTTAGACTTTAGATTTCTAATGGTTTATTTCTAAACAAGTTTACACCAAGGTGCCTAGAAATACATCCTAAGGTGGGCCAACTTGCTAGAACCACTTTTCAGCCATCTTGGAAGTCTACTGTGTTTTGTTTGTAAACAATACACAATACGCTTGTGCTCAAGCTCGTTAGTGACGTCTCTTTCACGCTTCTAGCAAATAATTCCCCTTCTGCTTTCTTCGGTACTGTTTTCATATACCGCTCCCCTAACCAACTTAGTGACGAAACGGGCTCACCTTAGGATATACTTCTAGGCCCCTCGGTTTACACAAGGCATCCCCCCCCCCTCCCTTTCTGAGTACGCTACGTAACATTTGAATATTTGAATGTTCCCATAAAAGCTTATTAGTAGCCGTTCTGAGTGGCTCTACTCTGACATGAAAGCGTCTAAAATAGTATTCTAGATGTTATTGTTTCTTATATTAAATCCTAGTATTTAGGTCCCATTTTGCGTGTATCAAACCATTCCCTCACATATCACGTGTATCAAAACCCTTTTTTCCAAATGTTTATGTTATATTAATATTTAAATTCCTTCAATTTAGTGTTTCATAAATTAGTTGTAGATAGTTCGAGAAGCAAAATCACACATTAATCTCATGATATTTTCGCGTTTCAACTTACCCCGGTCTACGGACGAGTTGAAAAAAGGAATATGAAAACTAAACATTTTCAAAAATGATATTTTTCGAAACATCCAGTCTGAATCCCTATTTTTATTCGAAAGTCATCTGTTATACCTTGTATATGCTGAAAACAAATTTTAAATTGAGTGATTCAGTTATTTTTTAAGATAACTTTCAAGTTGAAATTCGAAAAAATCGTTTCAACTTTCCCCGGTGAACCTTACATTTGATTTATGAATATCGCGCGAGCTGAACCTTCTGCTGAACGAGGCGCTCAGCGGAAATATTCCTCCAGCGTTTGTGGAGGGTATCATCGTGCTGGTCAAGAAGAGGGGAGGCGACCATACGGCCCGATCATACCGTCCGATCTCACTGCTCAACAGCGATTATAAGCTGTTCTCCCGTATCCTCAAAACCAGGTTGGAGCGGGTGATGAGGGAACACCACGTGCTAAGCGAAGGTCAGAAATGCTCGAACTCAGAGCGGAACATTTTCCAAGCCACTCTTGCTCTGAAAGACCGCATAGCGAGTCTCCGTCATGACCGTCGTGCTGGGAAGCTAATTAGCTTCGATCTCGACCATGCGTTTGATCGGGTCCGGCATTCTTTTCTCTTCCAAATCATGCGTTCTCTCGGCTTCAACGACGATCATCGCTCTACTCTCGCGCATCGTCAGTCGATCTGCGTCTCGACTGCTTATCAACGGACATCTCTCACGGTCGTTCGAGATTCAACGATCGGTACGACAGGGGGACCCGTTGTCAATGCACCTCTTCGTACTGTATCTCCATCCACTAGTGTGCAGACTCGAAAGTGTATGCGGGAACGATCTGCTGGTAGCGTATGCGGATGGTATCAGCGTGATCGTCACATCGACAGCGCAAATTGAAGCGATGCATGAACTCTTTACTCGCTTCGAAAATGCTGCTGGGGCAAAATTGAATTTGAGAAAAACTGTTGCTATCGATGTTGGGTTTTGTCAACACCCAGTGGCTGCAAACAGCCGATGTAGTCAAAATATTGGGTGTAGTTTTCGCAAACTCGATAAAGCACATGACAACACTAAACTGGAATGCACTGGTGGGGTAGTTTTCACAACTAATGTGGCTGCACTCTCTGCGTATGCTGACGCTGCATCAAAAAGTGATCATGCTTAACACGTTCGGTACCTCTAGGATATGGTACCTCGCGTCCATTCTCCCACCGTTGAACGTACATATAGCGAAGATTACATCAACGATGGGAACATTTCTCTGGAGAGGGACTGTTGCCCGCGTCCCGATGATGCAGTTGGCTCGCTGCAAGGAAAAAGGCGGTCTGAAGTTACAATTACCAGCGCTTAAGTGTAAGTCGCTCGCAATTAATCGTCATTTGAAAGAGATCGGATCCCTTCCTTATTACAGTTCCTTTCTTCTCCAAACAAATCCTCGACCACAAATTTCAGTAGATCTTCCTGACCTCAAACAAATCCTACAAAACTTATCCCAAATTCCACACCAAATTCTACAAAACCCCTCCGCCGATCAAATCCACAATCACTTCGTCATTCAAACCGAAATACCAAGGGTGGAACGAAATAATCCAGCAGTAGACTGGCCACGCACGTGGCGAAATATTGCATCGAAGCATCTTACTTCAGAACAGCGTTCAAAACTGTACTGTTTGTAACGAGAAAATTGAACATCGAAAATTATTTTTCGTGATGCGGCGTGTAGATGACGAAAATTGTACACACTGCGACAACCGAGTTGCAGAAACAGTAAATCACAAGTTTTGTACATGTGTTCGCGTCCAACTAGCTTGGACGGTTCTTCAACAGATGATATCAGGCATCTTAGGCGGATGGAGGAGGCTTGATTTCGAGGAGCTGAAAAAACCTACCCTACTAGGAATTAACAGAAGGAAAACAGTGAAAATTCTTAAACTTTTCATTAATTATATTTGCTTTATCAATGATTCCAATGATAGAATTGATATAGATCAATTGAAGTTTCATCTACATATGCAATTTTGACGAATTAAAATGAAACAAGCAACCTTTATAAAATAAACCGACAAATAAAACCATTTAATAAAAAAAAATATATATAATATAATTTGGTAAAGTTAATTTTCATTCAAAATTTTCACCCTAAAATTCGTTTTTCCCTCTCAAATCCCATCATAATATCACTTCACTAATACAGACCTAGGTCATGCGAAGTCAATGAAATTCGTTTTTCAAGTGCATTTTGCCTGAAAAGAAAATTCTTGCACCATTTTCCCCATGCTGTCAAATGTTTCTCCTATAAAAGGAGCAAGCGTTTCCGTGACTCAGGCTTTGTTTATTTACATCCTTGACCGTATCAGAATTCAAATAAATGTTGTAATTTTAGTAATTCGTTTTTTCTAGGTGTTTGAATGAAAGAAAGATGCTTAAATAAAATAATTCTAGCGTTCCGGTTAATAAAAACCTAACATTTGAAGAGGATGAAAATGAAAACCTGATGAAAAACCTTTTTTTTTTTGCATGAAAGTATGCATTTGAAGCGAAATCCATAATTTTTCCTAGAAAGATCCAAATGGAACCTAAAATCGGGCCAGTGATTGAAAATTTACGAATGGTAAAAATGGATATATTCGGTAGAATCGGCAAAAAAGCCGAGTTTTCAAACAACCTCAATTCAGGATGATGCACCCCAAGGCCAAATAAAATAAATATGAGTCTGACATTTTCAAAAACAAATACACCGTCCATGGTTTAAGCAGAATCGTAATTTAAAAAAAACATATTTTTTTGAGTTAATTATAATTATTTTGAAATTGTGTATATTAATGTATATATACGAGTATATTTTAGTAACAATTATTACATTTTTTAGAGTCCATAAAAACGTTAAAATATGTTCCATTTTTCTTTTCGCAGTTCCATTGAACTACTCTGGATCGCAAATAATTAGGCAGTAATTAATCGCATTGATAAACTAATGTTGTCGTATTAATCTGCCGTGAATCTACCTGTTTGCAAAATTTTCACTTATTGCCACGCATGTAATGAGACGCTGATACGATCTACAATTCTTCTTACTATTTCATTCGCACATTTCATTTTGACATCTTACTCTAAAGTTGAATCTAATTAACTAAGAAACACCCGAAGATTCATCAAACCGTGAGATAACATCCTTCGCTGCTGTTTCAATTATCGGTGATAATGAAAACGATTTTCTCTCGGGCATGGTTCGCCGGCAATAAACTCACCGAAAACGACCTTGAGGGAAAACGGAACAAAGCATGTAACGCTTCGGTTTGATTAAGTTGCAGTAACAAAATCATCAATCCACATATATAAAGCGGCAGAGGCCAATCGAAAGGTATCATTCACTTGTGATCATCTCACCCCGTTAGTTAGCTGGTCTGAAAATCACTGGAGCGCAGTTCATTCAACGGTTGCATCGAAGATGAAGGTAAAACAACGTTAGTCCAATCATAAATTCAATTACATAACCCAACATCGTTTGTGCAGGCGTTCGTAGTGCTGTCAGTGGCTTTGGTCATTGCATCCTGTGCGGCAGGCGATGAGTCCTCGAAGAAGCAAAAGCGTGGCCTTTGGGAGCTGGGGAATGATTTCATCGGATTCGAATATGGCCACCATCATGATCACCATGAGATCCAACATCTGACCAAAACGATCACCAAGAAGGTTCCAGTTCCATATCCAGTTGAGGTTGAGAAACACGTACCAGTCCATGTGGACCGACCAGTGCCGTACCCAGTGAAGGTTCCAGTTCATGTTGATCGTCCAGTTCCCTATCCAGTGGAGGTCGTGAAGAAGGTTCCAGTTCACATTGACCGACCAGTGTACGTTGAGAAGAAAGTGCACGTCGATCGCCCGTACCCAGTTGAAGTAAAGGTTCCGTACCCACTAGAGAAGAAGGTTTACATCGAAAAGAAGGTTCCAGTCCATGTCGATCGTCCAGTCCCTTATCCAGTGTATGTTGAGAAGAAGGTTCATGTCGATCGTCCGTACCCAGTCGAAGTGAAGGTTCCTTATCCAGTTGAAAAAAAGGTTTACATCGAAAAGAAGGTTCCAGTGCATGTCGATCGCCCAGTTCCATATCCAGTTGAGGTCAAAGTTCCGTACCCAGTGCATGTCGAGAAGAAGGTACCTGTTCACGTCGATCGACCAGTGTATGTTGAAAAGAAAGTCCATGTTGATCGTCCATACCCAGTCGAAGTGAAAGTACCATACCCAATCCACGTTGATCGTCCATACCCGGTGGAAGTCGAGAAGAAGGTTCCAGTGCACGTTGATCGTCCCGTTCCATACCCAGTCGAGGTTGAGAAACACGTTCCAGTCCATGTCGATCGTCCAGTTCCTTACCCGGTAGAAAAGAAGGTTCCAGTTTACGTTGAAAACCGAGTGCCGGTCCACGTTGACCGTCCAGTCCCGTACCCAGTCGAGGTCGAGAAGCGTGTCCCCGTTCATGTGAACCGCCCGGTTCCATACCCAGTGAAGGTTCCCGTACATGTGGATCGTCCAGTGCACGTTCCGTACCCAGTTGAGGTCGAGAAACACGTACCAGTCCATGCTGATCGTCCAGTTCCCTATCCAGTTTTGCAGAAGGAATACGTCGAAGTGCCGAAACCGTACGCAGTTCATGTTGAGAAGCACGCTCCAGTGTACTCCAACGAGCACCAGAAGCATTGGTGATTGATTGATCGCTAGTTGATTGTTGAATTAGTTGAATAAAATTTATTGAAATAAAAAAAAAATGTTGAGGCTCTACTGAATCGAGACATGAGAATTTATTTTTTGTCCCTGAGAACGGTTGGAATGGATTGTTTGTTGACTTTTAAGAGTAGTATATAATATTTTCATAGGGAACGTTACCATTCCTAACGAATGAGTAGAGATTGCAGTATCGATTACACACTTCACGGATTGATGGACGATTAAAATTTTGATTTCAGTAGTAATTTATTTTTCATATTTACTGGCTCTTAACCCATTAACGACGAAGTTGTAAAAAATATTTGTTTAACGAAAGTCATTTTGATAATTGGTGTTACAGAAATCTCAATCTTCAAGATTTTTTATTCCGTTCTTCAATTTCCGGAAAATGACAAAAAATCGAAAAATCACAAAAAAAAAATATTGGTCAAAACGTACATTTTTGTTGCTGTAGTAGGTTCAATCTAATGATATTTTTTCTACATCATAATGTGTGTTCTTTCATCAAAGTAATACTGTAGAAAAGTTAACAAATTTCTGCATTTTATAAGGTTTGGGTTTTTTTGTTAGATTATGTGAGGTTATGTACTTTTCGCATAAAGTTTCTTAAAACCGAATTTGGTGCCCAATAACGTTATACAAAATTGAATTAAATTGTTAGTAAATGTTAGCTAATAAACTAAACTATCTTTTGATACCAAAACCTCGCCATATGGTTGCTATGAAAAATTATTAAATTATCATGCACCATAATCATCTATTCTCTTGAATCTCTACAATATTTAGATTTCTCTGCATATTCGATATAATGAACCACAACATCGCGATAGTAAAATTCAATCGTCTTGGGTTCGACTTTTACTTCTTGGAATGGTTCCATTCTTAATTCACTGATATGCCAATGAAAATAAAGAGGTACATTTCAATCTGAAACGTTTCAACTCTCTTAAGCTGATTACTTCAGATTGTTTCTCCCAGTGAATGTATTCGAATATTTTTGCCGAATGCTGTGTAGCCAACAGAATGGTTTCCTCCCATCAAATCATTCTGATATAGAGCAATTCCGTTGTTCATATTACCTTTCGTAAATGGCTGCGCCTTCACAAAGCATTGAAATTTCATAAATTTTCAAAAATTTATATAACCCGACACGGCATTACTATACTATACATTGTCAAATTAAAAGGGCTTTCCAATAAGAATATACAAAAAAATATCGGAGAGGGGATGTTTTGAAATATAAAAGTTTTTTTTAGTAGACACTCCGCTCCACTCTCTAAGGGAGGCTGCCATACAAATGAAACACAAACTTCTGCATAACTCGAGAAATAATCAAGCAAATTGAGCTAAATTTGGGATGTGAGGATTTTTGGGTAAGAGAAGTGTTTCTATGATGGTATGACACCCCTCCCTCCTCTGGAATGGAGAGGGGTCTCTTAAAAAATACACATATTTTAACCAAACATATTCCAACCAAACATGACAATTGAAAAATTTTCGGAAATCCATTTGATGCCATTTGATGTTTGCGCTAACGAAATTGATCATCGTTCGTAGGTGGAAATGGATGTTAATGTGATAAAACGCATTCCCATATCATCTTCTAACTATATAAATAAATATGGATCGCCGAACATGTTGATAAGAGCAAAACTCGAGAAAGGAATTGTCCGATTTAGAGCTCTTTTTTATTCTATCATATTTTCTTTATCAAACATTTATTCCATGTAACGAAGAAACATCTTATTTGCAAGTGATTGAAAAATCTTGAACGAGAATTGTGTCTGAAAATAATTTTATTTTATAATGACGAGTTTTGCTACAAGTACTAGGAATTTTACAGTAAAAGGTAATTTATAAAGGTAGATTGGAAGATCAATCAATGAACAGTTTTGCGATTGGACCCACAAACGTGGGCCTAATAAGAAAACGTGGATGTGGTAACGAAAAATAAGTTTTGGGCGAGACGAAGTTTGCCGGGTCAGCTAGTATAACTATAAAATTGATATCACAATTGCTTCTTTAGAGTAATCCCATGGTTTCACTATCACTTCATTAGACAATTACATTTGAATTATCACATAGTAAGAAAAAAAAACCATCCAAAATCCAAAATCGACCCATTTTCGTTTTTGTTTGACGTTTGCTTAGCGTGAGCACGTAGAATTTACCCCTTCATCAATATTTAAATTTCTCTCGTGTTTCATCAGTTCTCATCATCGTTATCAGGTTACTGTGATTGGTTGGTAAGTGTTTCGCAGTTGATTATAAAATATAATCAAGTGTAATGTAATTTTCGTTCAATAAATTACAAAATAAAGTGTCCGAAATTTGAATTCAATCTGTCCGAAATTTGATTTAGTGTCCGAAGTTTGATTCTTTTTCGCTTCATAATTTTCTGCAACTGTAGTATTTTTCCAAAAAAACTAATTGGCTTCAATTTAATATGTTCACTATCTGAATCGGTCCAGTGGTTCGAAAGTTGTGAATTTTTGAATAAAGTCATTTTTAGCAAAATTTTCCGGACCACCCTAAAATGGAAATGGGCACCCTAGTGAAAAATTTAAAAAATAAGGGTTCAATATTTTGCGACAATGAACATATCTACCACTTTTCACGAAAATCTGAGAACCACTATTTGGAATGGAATGGATTTTTAACTGTTTTAATGAAAAAAAGTTCAAATAATTCAGAATTCTAAAGTTAACATTTGACGAGAAGTAAAATTGAATTGTAATTCAGTTTGGAATACCTCAATAATAGTGAAATATGAGTTTCTGCTAAAATGTCCAGTTGGGCCTTTATGATTAATTTATGAAATATCAATAATTCAAGAAAAAAAAACTAACTCGTCTATTTCATCCAATTATGTTTACTTTTATTACCAATACTTTTTCTGTGTAGCTGACTATTAAAAGAAAGATAACATACATAAACACAGATTTAAAAACCTTCCCGCCTTATATTTTCTATCTCGCGCTTAACACACATCGTGTGACAGTGTCATTTGCAACCAACCGTCAATCGCGAGAACTGTCAAAGTCTCAAACTGCTAGGGATGCCTGGTTTGAAAACATGTCTTCATTTTGAAGGCATTTGACCTATTTTGAAGACATTTGATTCGCGAGGACATTTTGAAGACAATATGAAATATGTGAAGATATTTCAGTATGATAGCGTTTTTAAGAGATATTATTTCCATGAAATTCTAACTATTGGCCGAAAATATCGTCAAAAGAAGTAGGGCTTTTGTCTCTAACCTTCACCCAAACCTCAAAGTTAGTTACAACCAAAACTTCTAAACTGAAATAAACAAATTGAGTTATCACAGTTCCGTTTTTCTGGAAGAACTGGGGCTATATTCACTCAATCAACAGTTAATCAAGCCAATAATCATTTCAAAACTCAAACACTCAATTTAGTTCGCAGTTGCGCAACATATACCATGTTCACATTTATTGAAATGAACTTCAAAACCTCAAAGTAAGTTTAATAAAATGCGCTATATAACTGGTGTGAATCAAGACGCTTGGAAGTGTTCTACCAGGTGGGTCAATTTGACAGAAGCACCACGGCAAGGAATCATACTAAATACATTATTGAACGATGTAATAGTTTACATTTTTTCTAATCGAATTTTAATGTATAGTGAACTTTTTTTACGAATGTATACGAAGCTTCTAAAAATAATAGGTAACGATACTCACTATAAACAAAATATTATTAGCGTGGAAAGATAAGAGGATTTCTTCTATGAGAAATTAATTCCGACCGCAAAGGGTTAAAAATATACTGTTTTTTTTTCGTAAACAAAACACAATATCCAATACGTTTCGTGTTTCCTGTTGGTAAAACGTTTATCTTAGAATAAGCTTAATAAAGAATAAACACAATCTTGACTCTCGAACAGGGTTGCCAACTATTATTTTCAAAAATCAGGAAAAATGAAAATATGGAAGTCAGAAAGAAATCAGGATAGCTCATATTGGGTTGTCCGAAAAGCTCATACTGATAAAGGGTGTGTCACATCAAATTGCATCACGGAAAAAAACGCTGTAGAAATTCGCCCAGTAGACCGATCCTTTTGAAAATTTTAGACAGTAAAATAAAAACTATTAAACAACTTTTGGCATTTTCTTTTTATTCATACTTCGAGCCCAAGCCCGTAAGCTCGCACCTTCCTCTTTACCCCGTCCATAAGGTTCTGTACAACGTCCGGTTGTAGTTTTTTTGAACAGAAATCCATTTTCTCTTGAAGTCCGCCTCCGATTTGACAACTTTTGGGTTCTTCCGGAGGGCCTGCTTCATAATCGCCCAATATTTCTCTATTGGGCGAAGCTCCGGCGCGTTGGGCGGGTTCATTTCCATTGGCACGAAGGTGACCCCGTTGGCTTCGTACCACTCCAACTCGTCCTTTGAATAGTGGCACGAAGCGAGATCCGACCAGAAGATGGTTGGGCCCTCGTGCTGCTTCAAAAGTGGTAGTAAGCGATTCTGTAGGCACTCCTTAAGGTAAACCTGCCCGTTTACCGTGCCGGTCATCACGAAGGGGGCGCTCCGCTTTCCGCAAGAGCAGATCGCTTGCCACACCATGTACTTTTTGGCAAACTTGGATAGTTTCTGTTTGCGAATCTCCTCCGGAACGCTGAATTTGTCCTCTGCGGAGAAGAACAACAGGCCCGGCAGCTGACGAAAGTCCGCTTTGACGTAGGTTTCGTCGTCCATTACCAGGCAATGCGGCTTCGTCAGCATTTCGGTGTACAGCTTCCGGGCTCGCGTCTTCCCCACCATGTTTTGCCTTTCGTCGCGGTTAGAAGCCTTCTGAACCTTGTATGTACGCAGGCCATCCCGCTGCTTGGTCCGCTGGACGAATGAACTTGACAAATTCAGCTTGAATGAACTTGACAAATTCAGCTTATTATCACGTCTAAACTGCTTAACTACGCGCTTGTGATCTTTTTCACTGACGGAGCATCCATTTTTGCCGTTCTTCACCTTCCGGTCGATGGTTAGGTTCTCGAAGTATCGTTTTAGTACTCTGCTGACCGTGGATTGGACGATTCCCAGCATCTTACCGATGTCCCGATGTGACAACTCCGGATTCTCGAAATGAGTGCGCAGGATTAATTCACGACGCTCTTTTTCGTTCGACGACATTTTTCCAAATTTACGAAAATTTGACAGTGAAGCATGGCCAACATGATCTATACACTCTTATCTGATTATAAGCGAAAGCTGAAGATATAATTCCTAAAAATTAAATTTCTACAGCGTTTTTTCCGTGATGCAATTTGATGTGACGCACCCTTTATTTCTCTCGCCATCTTCCACATAGCTCAAAAATTCTATCCTCCCAGAACATGTTTGTTTTCTCGAATTTTTATGCTGGCCATAGATTCTAAGATTTGACCATTTAGAGAATTTTGCAAGAATCCTTTAATCGTTTATATATTTTTCCCGAAAAAACCTGTTGAATTACTACACTGCATTGCAGAGAAATCAATGTACTAAATTTCTTTGAATTCATCGTGTATGCTTTGGAATGAATCTTTACTTATTGAATGACGAAAGCATCCCAGCAGTAGATGAATTGTTGAATGTTTTTTACTTTAATGTTATTTGATTCGATTATAGATATATCTCCTACAGTTTCACCATTGAAGTAGATTCTACTTTGAATCTGACGAGCAAATGTTAAAGAAAATATTTGACTTTGACTTTGAATTCAAGAAGTTTCTCCTGAGTATTATTACATTCTGGAACGTATTCCTTCATCAATAATTTTGCGGCTACTCGTACATACATATCATAGAAGAGATTGTTGCTTTTTAAACTTAATCTCGTTTTTATTTCTTAAATTCGTCAAATATTCTGGTTTCCTGATATTATGTAGCACTCTTTTGAAAAATCGAAATGTGTGTGCGTAGTGGAAATAATTCGGTATTTTCACTCTGGAAAAGCTCATTCAGTCGATTTACAATGATCATACAAAAAAGTTTGCCACAGATTTGTATCAGGAGAATTTCATATAATGTAAGCATTATACATGTACGGACCGGAGAGCTATTATGACAGTTCTCATTTCCAAACAGGAAAACTTTGTCAAGGATCCTTTACAATACTAATAATTTTCTTATTTATAGGGTAAAATATTTTAAAATAAAGAGAAATCAGGATCATTTTTAAAAAATCAGGCGGAATTGAGTGCTTGTCAGTATATCAGTGAACGTGCCAAAAAATCTGAAAAATCCTGAAAAATCAGGAAGGTTGACATCTCTGCTCGCAAATCATATTATGTTGCCCAGGGTTGGTCCTGAGCTATCGCAATCCAATCATCCAAATTGGGGAGCACTGTGGTTGTGGAAAATTGCGAAACATGGCAGCACTTCCGATGTGAACCTGGTTTTGACTTTGCAAGGGGTATATTTTGACAACTGCCCGACGCAAAAAAAAACAATATCCTTAAAAACACAAACTGCTTCCCAGCCCGTATACCTCTCCAGCTGCTCCTCCCGCGGGCCGGTCATGAATTTTTCAGCACAGCTAATTATAATGTGATCCGCCATCGCTGCAGGGCGTGTTCATTAAGTCTTCTTATGTTTAATTTTCTATAAGAAGACGGGAGAACTTCGCTAGTTAGGTTTTTCCCTTCGTTTTATGTCATTCTTTCCCTGCTAAGTAAGCACACGAATGCCTGGAGAAACTGCTACTCAAATGAGGTCAAGAATGTCTCCTCTTATCGCGTGCCCAAGCATAACGGAGAGCGAAGTCGAAAAAAAACAGGGAGCTTCTCTTCCCACACCAAATACTCTCCCGCTATGAGTTTGCATAAAAAAGTCAAAAACAGGCGAGAAGAATTCACTGGAAAATCACATAAATCTTTCAGCAAGCGGCGAAAATAAGAAAAAAAGTTGGACGAAGTCGGTTCTCAGTTTCTTGGACTTGAGTCAAACAAATAAGATAAAGAATTGAAAGTTCCTTCAACGCCGAGTTTCAGATAAAAGTTACGGATGAGCCGCAAACAAGGACAAAGCCCATCATATACACACACACAGCCACAGAACCGCTGGCCTCAATTTTAAACTAACCGATCACACTGTTTCCGGTAGAAGTTTTCATTTTCTGTGATGGTCAGTCCAAAATGGTTTTCTCTTGCAGAGAAACGTTTGTTTCTGCTGAGGTTTTTCCTGCCAGCGACAGAATGTATTGACTGCTACAACCAGGAACCGGAGACACTGTTTCACCTGATTTTATTTGATTGTTTATGGGTATCTGGCAGCAAACACCGGGCTTCTGTGCTGCCGAAGGGGAAAACGTTAAGTGTGGGTGTATCGCAACGATTATCCGCTGTCACTCGTCGTCACACATTTCGCTCGTTTGGGTGGATATCGATTTTTAGATTATCTTCACCAGCCAACCCAACCCCAAACAGACACATGTAATTGAGCGAATTTATCTCGTTCACCAATGGTGCAAATTTTATAACCGCACCGGATAATGATACCATGCGCGCACGGGTTCACGGCGTTGGATTGGGCTTTATTGGTTTATTTAAGGGAAATCAAGGTAAAACCGACACCTTATGGATTTCCACATATTTTCTAGATAACTCCTGAAATTACTCCTGCTCCTAGACTGAAGCTGGGATGAGCATCCACCGGAAGTGTAGCCAATGAGCCTTGATCGTAGGATACAATGAGCTCTGGCAGCTTTTTTGATGGCATGCCCTCCTCAACGTTTGTTCTGGCTATTTTCAGCTGAATATCAGTCCAACATTGTCGTTTTGCCTTTCAAATATAAACACAAGGTCTCTACTAATCTACTAAAAAAGGACACATTTTTCCTGTCTGTGAAACACCGTGAGAAACGTTCCAATGTACATTAGATATTTATGTATATTGGAAATCAGAAAATTTGCAAAAAATAGCCTTTAACTGGGAAAATAAGAAGGTGTCAGTTTTACCCTGCTTTCCCCTACTTATATAATGTCTCTCATGGCCGGATCGAAAGCGGGAGTGCGATTGAAGCGCAGGTTTAATTGAGCCCTAAATATAATGATTTGTTCTGGAAATAATTATCAATTAGGGCTCATTAGATCAGTTTCGATGTATTTATTATCGAGCTCTGAGTGAATCGAATGTGCCTGTACATGAGCAATTCCCAAAACATAGCTGCCGGAAATCTAATAAAATTCTATTAGCGATGCATTAAAGGGGTTGAATTGTTCCCTTTACGATTCGGTTTCGTGAATAATGTGGATTATCTCCCTTCGCTTAGTTGTGAATTACTGTTCATTGCAAAGAATTATTAGCTGACGATATTTCAAGATCTCAGATTACAGTAGCTATTCGCTAACTGAGCTTACTTTAACACTCCTGTACTCGCGCGCAGAATCTAACTCACATACTCACAGACTGTGCGTGTCTCTGTAATATTTGTTTTCAAAAAAAAAGATATAATTGAATGAAAAATGTCCAGAAAATATTTTTTTTTAACTTCATTCAGTTTTGATAGTCATTTAAAGGGTGTGTCACATCAAATTGCATCACGGAAAAAACGCTGTAGAAATTTAATTTTTAGGAATTATATCTTCAGCTTTCGATTATAATCAGATAAGAGTGTATAGATCACGTTGGCCATGCTTCACTGTCAATTTTTCGTAAATTTGGAAAAATGTCGTCGAACGAAAAAGAGCGTCGTGAATTAATCCTGCGCACTCATTTCGAGAATCCGGAGTTGTCACATCGGGACATCGGTAAGATGCTGGGAATCGTCCAATCCACGGTCAGCAGAGTACTAAAACGATACTTCGAGAACCTAACCATCGACCGGAAGGTGAAGAACGGCAAAAATGGATGCTCCGTCAGTGAAAAAGATCACAAGCGCGTAGTTAAGCAGTTCTGACGTGATCCGAGAAGTTCGGTCCGGGATGTCGCCAATAAGCTGAATTTGTCAAGTTCATTCGTCCAGCGGACCAAGCAGCGGGAGGGCCTGCGTACATACAAGGTTCAGAAGGCTCCTAACCGCGACGAAAGGCAAAACATGGTGGGGAAAACGCGAGCCCGGAAGCTGTACACCGAAATGCTGACGAAGCCGCATTGCCTGGTAATGGACGACGAAACCTACGTCAAAGCGGACTTTCGTCAGCTGCCGGGCCTGTTGTTCTTCTCCGCAGAGGACAAATTCAGCGTTCCGGAGGAGATTCGCAAGCAGAAACTATCCAAGTTTGCCAAAAGTACATGGTGTGGCAAGCGATCTGCTCTTGCGGAAAGCGGAGCGCCCCCTTCGTGATGACCGGCACGGTAAACGGGCAGGTTTACCTTAAGGAGTGCCTACAGAATCGCTTACTACCACTATTGAAGCAGCACGAGGGCCCGACCATCTTCTGGCCGGATCTCGCTTCGTGCAACTATTCAAAGGACGTGTTGGAGTGGTACGAAGCCAACGGGGTCACCTTCGTGCCAAAGGAAATGAACCCGCCCAACGCGCCGGAGCTTCGCCCAATAGAGAAATATTGGGCGATTATGAAGCAGGCCCTCCGGAAGAACCCAAAAGTTGTCAAATCGGAGGCGGACTTCAAGAGAAAATGGATTGCTGTTCAAAAAAAACGGGTGGGTAATGTCGGTGACATAACCGGAGTGACGTAGGACTATACAAAGGGGACAGCTTTTGCTAAATATATATTTTAAATATATTGTTTTATTTTCTTCTCCTACGTGAATACCTACCTATCTACCTGAAAAATGGATTAGTTTACTGTTTACTCTTTATGAACATGTTGGGGTTTCTGAAAAGAACCTTTGGTGTTGAGTTTTTGCGTTTTTTTTTTTTACAAACTTGATTCTTGATTTTTTTCTGAAGGCTTTGTACTTATTAAATGTTCAACGTCGGGCATCTTTCGGCGTATACACATATCGTACAATCAAAATGATGGCTGTGATAGGGAATGCATAGGTGGTCATCAGCTCGTTCACTATCATATATTTCACTATTGAGCACATTACCGTACCTTAAGCTGTGGTTTCGGAGACGAATGAATTGTAAGATTTGTAGTCTCCGCAAACAAAGTAAATAAAAATGAAAAAGAACTGAGGTTTTGGAGACGAACTCTACGATCTGTCGAGAAACAAACGAGCTATAAGCGTTCTGAAAAACCAACAGTAAATACAGGGACGGATGACCTTCGGATTAAAGCTCTTTAAAATAAGAACAGAGCAGCAGGAAATACATAGCTCATCGTGTTGCTCCTTAGTTATTTCTCTATGCAATGTATATGTAACGTCAGTCAATTTTCAACATCAGTTATCAATCAAAGAAAGCAGTTCTTGCTACCGAGAAAATTTGAGAATGCCATCCTGCATACAATGTGTTGTAATTAGAAGCCACTTTTAATTCGGAAACCATACATGGGTTTGTGAAAAATGAATGATCAATTTAAAAGAACCCAACCACCAATAAGTTCAAGAACAAGCATAAAAAAAAAAATCAGTTTATATCATATGTCATATTATGTCACTTATAGTGTATTGGTATTGTGAAAAACTTTAAATAACTCTTATTTGAAAGGTTTAATGGCCCTGAAAAGCGCCGTGTTTTACGTTGGCTGGTTTTGCCACCAAACCAGTCTGTATAAACAAACTTTTTCTTTCTTCTACCTGCTGCCGTTTTGCGATTGCGTTTGCCTCTCGCTGAAACTAGTTGTTGCCTTGATGAGCGCCGAACCGAAGCTGCTCTGTTCTTGATGCGTATTTTCTGATTGTCGTGAGCAGCTTTGCAAGCCAACTCGAGCACTCCGACGGCCGAAACTCTATAATCGCTGTTAGGTATACTGGTGCTCCGGCACCAATCCGTTCGGCCTAGTTACCCTTGCGGAGCAATCAGTGAATGCGACCAACTGGGAACTGGAGACCTGCACGGTTCGAGTGAGACTTTGCCTTTCCCTTAACTTGTCCTCCTTTGTTACGTCCACACGTCCACGTTGCTGCTTGTTTTCATTTTATGATGTGATGCGATGCGATGTTAAACGATGCCGTACAACCACATTGGTAACTTTCAATGTGGGGTCATAATTTGGACCCCGAACTCTATGTTTACAAACATGTCCAACTAAATATGTCGCATTACAGGTCCGTCCAATTAGCTAAATGTCGAGATAAGTGTAAATTACTGTACTTTCAATCTAGAAGCAATTTCAGAATTGAGAGAAAATCAATAAGCTCAGAACAACTGCCAAATTCACATACTCAATATATCCTGGCAAACAAATTATGAAAAAATCAATTTTGTTTTATTATTATTTTGAATATTGTTTTAGAAAGCATTGAACTGTATTTCCTAAACTCTTTTTTGGAAGGTTTAATGGCCCTGAAAAGCGCCTTGTTTTATGGAATGGTTCCAATTTAGAAAACTTAGTACTCGTAGTTTTAAAAAAAACCATTTCGAACGCCCTCAATGCCGCCATGTTCTACCTGCTGCCGTTTTGCGATTGCGTTTGCCGCTCGCCACTCGCTGCAACTGCCTGTTGTCTGGATGTGTTCTGTTCTGAATGCGGGTTTTCTTATCGTCGCGAGCAGCTTTACCAGCCAACTCGATCACTTCGGCGGCCGAAACTATATAACGCCGGTTAGGTGGACTGGTGCACTGGTACTAACGCGCTCGGCCGATCTACCCTTGCTGAGAAATTGGCGGATACACCTACGAGGAACTGCACACCTGCACGGTTCGAGTGGGACTTTGCGTTTCCCTCAACTTGTCCTCCTTTGTTACGTCCACGATGCGGATGCCGTACAACCACACGGGTTTACGGTTTGAAAGAAAATAAGATATTTTTTTGGGGTCCGCGTGTTTTATACTCTAGTGGTACACACTCACAGGATAGAGACAAATCGGCAGACTCAGCCAGAGGGGCGGGTCCAACGAGACGAACGAATGAGCGTTAAAAGGGAGCGATGGCAAAAAAAATACATTCATTACGATTTGTTCGCTCGTTGGATTCACATGCAGTCTAAAATGGGTCCTTTTCAGGATCACAAAATTATCTTCAATCTAACGAATTTATTGTTTTGTTATCACTCGATGTCCCCATCTTGTTCGGCTAAACCTTCCTGTTTAGCGATTTGTTGCCACTAGCCACAGCTTTCACAGTTGGAAAATTTCTTCCCATCCAGCTTTGTGACATGTTGTACAGTAAATTACATTCAATGCGACGTGCCGAAGCGCCACTCGGTGTCGCATTGGAGGCGATTTTAACCTGTAATTGAACATTTGCGATGACAGTGGTACAGTGTCGACTTTCAATGTGGGGTCATAATTTGGATCTTTATGTTTACAAAAATGTCCAACTAAATAAGTCGCATTACATGTCCGTCCAATTAGCTAAATGTCGAACTAATTGTAAATTACTGTACTTTCAATCTGGAAATAATTTAAGAATTGGTGAAAATTGAATAATCATTGAAAGTCCCCAACTATCAATAAGCTCAGAACAACTGCCAAATTCACATATTCATCAGATCCTGGCAAACAAATTATGAAAAAATCAATTTGTGTTTTATTATTATTTTGGATATTGTTTCCTGTATTTCCTAAACTCTTTTTTGGAATGTTTAATGGCCCTGAAAAGCACCTTGGTTTATGGAATGGTTCCAATTTAGAAAACTTTGTACTCGTGGTTTTGAAAAAAAACATTTCGAACGCCCTCGATGCCGCCTTGTTCTGGATTTGCCACCAAAGCAGATTGTAAAAAGAACAAACTTTTTTCTTCTGCTACCTGCTGCCGTTTTGCGATTGCGTTTACCGCTCGCCACTCGCTGCAACTGCCTGTTGTCTTGATGTCCACCGAACCGAATGTGTTATGTTCCGAATGCGGGTTTTCTTATCGTCGCGAGCAGCTTTACCAGCCAACTCGATCACTTCGACGGCCGAAACTATATAACGCCGGCTAGGTGGACTGGTGCACTGGTACTAACGCGCTCGGCCTAGCTACCCTTGCGGGGAACTCCAGATCAACACGGTTCGAGCGGGATTTTACCTTTCCCTTCACTTTTCCCCCTTTACCATGTCCAGACATGGCTGCTTGGGTTGGTTTGTTGATGTGTTGAGATGCGAACCGATGTGGTGTACGGTTTGGATGAGAATGATCGTTACGGCAGCGGAGCGGGGATTTTTAAGCTGACTGGCTGGCTCGAGAATTACTCATGTGTGAGACTGCGACCAATGTTTCGTTCATTTTTTTTTCTTTTTCCTTTCCAATCGTGTTTCATTCTACTTCGCTGCTGCTCTGGTTGCCCGTTTTGGTCGGTACGATTTGAGGAGCACAAAATGGACCAATCAAAAATGGGCACATAGTGCTTTTGGACAATGCTTGATATTTCACAATTATTCAATTATTTATCTCAAGAAAAATGAAATGTTATTCGTTATGATAGATGCGTAGATATATTTCCTATCAATTGATGCAAAAACCTTTGCGATCTATTGAGAAATGCTCGAGTTATAAGCGTTCCAAATCTTGCATTTTTTCCTACTTGTTCAGTGCCTAGATTTCCATTTCACCCCCTATATCTTCCGGTTAGACGTAGTCCTACGTCAAAAAAAACTACAACCTGACGTTGTACAGAACTTTATGGACGGGGTAAAGAGGAAGGTGCGAGCATACGGGCTTGGGCTCGAAGTATGAATAAAAAGAAAATGCCAAAAGTTAATAGTTTTATTTTACTGTCTAAAATTTTCAAAAGGATCGGTCTACTGGGCGAATTTCTACAGCGTTTTTTCCGTGATGCAATTTGATGTGACACACCCTTTAGAAGCGTGATAATATTCGCTCCTGTTTCACTAACTCATATTGGCTCTAGCATATATACAAATATACAAATGATATGCATGTACTGGGGAGTAGAACATTTTCTGTTATTTTTCAGATTGTAATAAATCGGGATTCCACAACATGTGATAAAAATTAACTTGGGTGTATAGCGAATATGTACGAGAATAGAAGTGATTGGTTCTGGATTTTGAATTGGATTCTAAAACGATGATTTCACTAAACAATCTTGTAACAAAATTGGTGAAATTTCTATTTTGCAAAAATCGTAAGATTATACCTTCCATAATTCACATAATTATCCTCTCTTATCATTTTGATCCTTAAGTTTGGACTACTTCATCGATCTTTTTTCAATGTTTGAATGAACAGTTTCAAAGCACACCCTTCAAAGCAATACTTAACGGTGTCTGTGCAGACAGATGGTTAGACATCTTTTCGTAGTATTCTGAATGTAAGGTACTACACCATGGTGCTCCTTTACTTCCTAGGGTGGTCCGAAAATCAACTATTTCCCCTTTTTTTCCATAAATGACGTTTTTCAAATTCATAATTTTTGAACTACTAGACCGATTCAGACGATCGACATATTAAATTGAACTATGAAAAGCAAAAACCAATAAATAATTACGAAATGTTAATCCAAATTTTTCGCAAGCGTTATATTTTTTTAAAAAAAAACTAGCTCATTGGGTTCAATTTGTTCAAAAGTTGTGAATTTTAACCTCTTAAGTTACTTTTCGGGTGACGCCATTTTTTCCAATTTTTGAAAAAATGACAATGATAAAAATACAGTGTAAATAATACACTCTAAACTACTTCTGTCCAAATTTTCAAGAGAAAATACCCAACGGGTAATTTTCTACAGCGTTTTTTTTTCGTGATGCAATTTGATGATGAAACCCTTTATCGTTTTCCAATAAATGACATCATACTATACACAATTCACGAACAATGTTTCACTAGGAAACGTAAATAAAAATTCATGGATCGAATTTCCTTTCGCGAGTCGTTGCTGGACAAAATTGATCCGTTTCGGAAGCGGAAGGTGACTAGTGATTGAAAGTCGATCAAATACGACAACGTGATATAAGCGCAGTGACTCGGCGAAAACGGTGGTCAAGCCAGGATTGACACCTAAGAAGGTTCCGCTGTGTTTGGTTAGATTGGCAGGAAATAACCTCTCTCTACAGCCAAGCTCTCTACTCGAATCCGTACTGCTTTGTCAAATAGAAGATGAATAATATTCTATCAATAACATATATCGATTGTGATCAGCGGGATGCTCCGAGAGCTCGGATAAGAGGTTCTTATGCCTCCTCCTCATAGTCTAGTGTTCCTGAATATGGCGAATTATTTTTCTGGTGATAAAATCAATTTGAAAACAAGCATGTTAAAATCGACTGTCACAGTCAATACGCACCATTCTATAAGAGATGCATAAACGGATTGCTTTCAAAATCGAAACAAGTTATCGGACAAATCTAACTGTGCTAAATAATGTATTCAGTTTCAAACAAAAATAATTAATTTTTTTATAAAAAAGAGCTGAATATTTTTTTAAGAAAATCCGGTTCAGCACAGAACTTCGATCAGTCCGCACGGAAGCTGAACAACAACTGCACTAGACAATTTGACGTAGCGAAGAGCAACCAAGGGTTGTAATTGAACCTCTTCAATCAAATGTTCCACTGCCAACACCTCAAGTAGCTTTTAGCCCGCTGGATATGAATCAGTGGAGGCATATCGTCTCAATTACTGAACCACGGGTTCTGAATTAGTCGCTGAGTGCCACAGGTACCCAATCAGTTACTAGTGGAGTCCGAGTGAAAAGTGAGTGAAAATTTCCGATCGAACAAAGTGTCCCAGCTAGCGTTACAAGTCTAGCGAGCCGTCTCGTCAGGGATGGCTATAGTGAGCAGTGTTGAAAATAATCAATTCATTCATTTGAACTCGAACGACAAATACCATCAGCCATCAGTTGACAACACTTCTCTCCACACCAATATCGTGGGCTCATTGTCTACTTTGACGTACGAGCATGTTTCATTCATACGGATCTCTTCTCACTGTATCCCTTCCATTCGATTGAGTAACCACACCCTCATTCAAGCCGCTTGTCATGCTGTTATTTGAGATCTACGTTTGTCCCTATCAATTGAACTAGTGACCGACTTTCAATTGACACCCGACTATTATTTGGTTGGTTTATGAACATATGAAAGTCACCACTGCATCCATGACGTGTAGTGCCTTCTTTTAATTCAAAATAATGATTCAAATTAAAATAAATACATTTTTAAAATTAATGTGTCTTTTGCCTTCAGGAGCTGCTGCAGGCGCTTTGACATGCTCTCCGACAGGTTTTTTTTTGTGATGTGGATCCAGCGCTTCTCAGATGCGATCCAAAGCTTAAATACAAAGCGAAATCTCCTGATTTTATCGCAGGATGTTGGTATAGGAATCTGCCATAATTATTCCATCGATTTTCACAAGTCTTCCCATTTCATCCCACCAAAATCACGCAAAAACCATCGCATTCCCTCCTCCATGCTGTACCGTGCCTCAGATGAGGCGCTCTTGAAGCTCCTCACCCAATCTGCTTCACACACGAACCCGACGCTTTCGGTTAAACAATTCGATTTTTGATTCGTCCCTCCAGAGAACCGCTTTCCCGAACTCTAGAGGCTTATCAGCATGCTCCGTAGCTAACCTTAGTCGTTTGGCTTTGTTTACCTTGCTGATGAATGGGCGCTTCCGAGCAACTTTGCTCTTCAATCCATGTGCTACGACACGGCGACGAACAGTTCCGTCGGAAATTGATAGCAGAAGGGTTTTCTTGATTCGCAGACGGCTACCTACGGTTCTTCTTGACTTCGAACATAATCTTGGTATCCGTTCTAGCTATTTTCGTTTAAAAAACTAACTTCACAACTTTCAGAAGATTTTGAAGAACGGGGGAAACTCCAGGTCAACCATATATCGATAGGGGGAACTGAGAGTTTGCCTCTCTCTGAATGATCCCGGAGGTTATTCAGATAGCGCGATGATATGCGGGATAGTGAACTCTAGTCCGATGTGATGCGAGAATTCTCTATAGCGTTACATACGGTCATTCTTGTGTCCCGATTGGTGTTACCGTGTCGGCCGACAAGGTGTTGAGGCAGTTTGTAGGTAGGTAAACTGTCTTTTGGAAGGTGATAGCTGGAAACCCGCTGATGAAGTCCGCTGAACTACCCATGAAACGGTTTAGATGAGCTTGAGCTTGGGTAGACTGTACAATTCGTAGTTGCTCTCCGTGATTGACCTGAACCTACCAAATAGCACAAAGAACACACAGAATGACGCTTGGGACTAGCAAATCATTCTCGTTGTGCAATTTATGGTGATTCGAGCTTTAAATGGTCAATAACGACGCCGGCCACGTCCTTACAGTCACCAGGGGAAGGGAAGGAATGTTAGTATGACATTCGCCGCCCGAAGGCCAGAAGGGTCGCCTCTATAGCGTGGTTCCCTAGCGAATATCATGGGAGGGATAATTGTTAGTGGGAAGAGGTATGAATCAGGATTCACTGTGGTAAGTGATGTGATTATGTATACCTAAACTATTGACCGCTTGACGAAACGAAAATAAGAAAATCCTATAAAACATAACACGCGGGAGATATTATCTTCAAGTATCTTGAGAAAGAAAACCTGTGGTATTAAGTGGACCGGCTATATATTCTATTATGCACCGCACGCATTTTTATCGAAGTCCAATCGCGATAGTGGAGAGTTAACTTTAGGAAACCTGAGAAGGTAACCGAGAGAATTCCGGTAATCGTCGGGCGTACTGTTATAGCACTTCGTTATAGAGATATATTGTGAAAACACGCACCTTTGTGACGGCATTCCGAAATATGTGAAAAAAATTATAGACCACCTAAACCTGTGTGGAAAACAAGTAGAAGTAAAAAATCGCCTGGCATTCATGAATACCACAGAATATCAAACCCACGTACACATAAACATCTATGGAGGAGAAACAAACTATAAACAAAACACACAGACCTATTTTGTATTCCTAAAAATAATGCTACCATCCGTTTGATGTACCGTCGATGGGGGCGAGACCAGGCCAAAACGGAGAAAGCCACTACTAACAATATCCCTACAAATACCGCGAATACTTCCGAAAGCTGCGAACCGCCTAGTAGGAGACATATCCTCAACATTCCCAACGCACAGCACTCAACTGCAGTACAATTAGTTACCGTTCAATAACTCACCAAAGTTTGATGTATTTACACATCAAACCCTGATGAATCACCAAACAACAAGCACCCGCACCACAGCTAAGCTCTATGTATCGAAAGTAGTGAAAACATGTCTCCCACCAAACGGCTCACAGCCCTCAAAAATACCCGCAATACCCGCCAAGACAATACAAACAGCAACCTCATTCGTTCCGGCCAAATCCCACCCCCATCGACGGTATGTGAGAATGAGGGGAAAATTAATAAACTTAACTGACGACGCCGCCGCCCGATCGGCTCAGCCTTGCAAGCAATTCCCTGTACAGCAGTACTACCGCTCCGCTCTCGTTATTTCCAAATAACACTCGAAGTATCTCACAGCTCTCTCCAAAATGAACAGTTTCTTCACACATACACACGCATCTAAGAGAAGAACGTCACAGGAACGGGGCATGCCCGGGTGTTATATAAAAATGTTAAAGAGGATTGAAAAGAAATGAAGAACTTAGCTCTCGATGTGACCATCGTATAACGCCTGCAAATTCTGCCTCGGTGATACATTCACTGCGATATATGCACACACACACAACCTGAACTAAACATGAGGAAAAAAACGCAACAATTCTGAGCCTATTCGATGAATTCAAGTAACATAAAATTAACACCATCATATCTTGAATTTTCTAAAAAAAAAAATCATCCGACTACAATTGAACATCGATTTTTAACGTAACTAACACAGAAACTCAACCGACATATTATAATTTTCCCGCACGGCGGATAAAACCGAAACACGCGTTGGCATGATTTTGCACGACGAAAAAAACAAACGCGGAGCGAACTAAAATACGTCTACACCCGAAGACTGCCCGCTCGGGACTCTCTACCCATGAAACGGTTTAGATGACCTTTTTACTGACTAACTTAAAGGAAGCTCGGAAAGCTCTTGCATACATGTCCTAGCTGTAGAGTTCGCCGGAATCCAGACAACGTTTTGAAAAGGGCCAAATTTTTATTCTTTATTTTCTACAAAAAATTATAACTCAAAAACTAAAATATCTACAAATTTCTGGTCATAGGATGGAATGTGGGAAATTGTTTGAATTATGAATTGTGAAAATTTAAACAATTTCCCACATTTCATCCTCTGACCAGAATTTCGTAGATATTAAAGTTTTTCAGTTAAAATACCCAAAAAAAAAATTAAGTAAAAAATGCGCTGAAAAAAATGTCAAAAATTGAGCTTTATTTTTCTCATAACGTTTTTATTGAAATTCTCAAAAAAAATTATGTGAATATCGCTTACAGCTTCCAACAAGTCACCCATACATCAATGATGGGCACTTGTTATGAAAACTTTTTCATGTTTTCTTTGAAAAAATTACTACTAATCCTAATTTTGTCAAAGTCAAGACAGCGATATAGCATATTCAACAAAGTCTTAGATCTTATTAATATATGACCTTTCGTTTGAGCCATCACCTTTCTATCTCTAATAGTTTCTGGAATACATGCCATTTTTGGCTGAAGACTTCAGAAAAAGTAATGTTCTACTAGAACATGTAAATCGCAATTATTTATACGTAAAAATGTTACACATTGATGTAATTTAAAGAAAAAAACATGAAAAAGTTGTTTTTGGGGAAACTCTTTCTTTGTAAAAATGCCCATCTTCCAATGGATGACTTACTGTAAATTGGAAGGGCTATTCATATCTATTTTTTCAGAATTAAAAAAAAACCATTTTAGAGAAAAATAAATTTAAAAAAAAAAATTTTTAAGAAATTTTTTATAGGTCTTATAATTTTTGAGTACAGGTCGGACTCGATTATCCGGAGTATTGTTTTTTTTTTCACTCCGGATAATCGAGTCAATACAATTTTTTTCTTTATTTGTTTTTTTTTGTATGTATTTTTCGTTTTTTGAAAATAAAAGAGGAATTTGAATTTTAATTCATTCCCTTAAAGTCAGAAAACACCTTTCTCACATGAAAAAAAATAATTTATCCAGATTCTCTCAGGAAGTGATAGACGATCATATTTGATGAAAAAAATCCTCCTACGCATATGTTCGAATTTCAACAATGACAGAGTTACAGAACTTTTTTTTTTGTTTCGGACTCTGTTGCTTCATACTGGCTCTACATTAAAAAGTACGCTACGGAGGAAGATCCTAATGCTTTCATTTGGAATATGAGAAAATTTATTACAGGATACAGTGGAACAACTATATTAGTGAATTTGAATAACATTTTGGAAGTGAAACACTTAAAAGTTGATAATTTAAATGTGTTATTATTGATATTATCCTAAAAATTTATATTAAACTAGATTGTTTCTAACCATTAAAATGAAGTTCTTTAACCGCTCCACAATTTGTTCTTTGACGCACAACTTCTATTTTTCTTAACTTAGCTGCAATATCGATATAAACAATTCCTGGTGAAAATTCAAGCAAAATCTTCAAAAATCACGATTTTTACCCCACTGTACATGTACATGCCACTTAAACTTCACCTTAACGTTGAAAAGTAAAATTTCTTCATGAAATAAGTCATATTTGAAATATAAAAAAATATTTTTTTCCAAACTGAATATAATCGAGTCTAAAATTGTATATAATCGAATCACAAATAATCGAGTCTGACCTGTACTGTAATCTATTAGTCAAATCATTTCATTTGATACCAATATTGAGGGGATTGCAAAAAAATACATAGTCGACCATTTTGTGGCGGCGACATTTTCGAATTTATGTTGTTCATAGTGTAGTGTATTCTCCAAGTCAAACCATTCAGCCATTTTTTTGCGGCGGCCAAATTGAATTTTTAAGATTATGGAATATGCAGTTTTATAATGACAGTAGAATTAAATGTATGTTCCAAATTTCAGATTAATCATTTAACAGGAACGGGATCAATTTTCTATTAATGTGGGACAACCCAACAAACATTCAAACATACATAGAAACAGGTCAAGCTGAATGAAACAATTCAAAAAGTAATTAGTTATTCGGAGACTGCGGTCATCTCGAAATTGGATTTTCATTATCTGCTATGTTCTACTAGTTGAGAACTTTAATTTGATACATTTTTGGGCATTTTTCATAAATAACTGTGTTCTACTAGTCAAGCCTTTTCATTTGATACCCATATTGATAGGGTTCTGAGAAAATAGGTAATCCGCCATTTTATAGTGGCCGCCATCTTAGATTTGCATTTTTCATAAATAACTTTGTTGTACTAGTCAAGCCCTTTCATTTGATACCCATATTGATGGGGTTGTGAAAAAAATATATATGGCGCAATCTTACAGTGGCGACAATTTTGGATTTGCATTTTTCATAAATAACTGTGTTCTACTAGCCAAGCCCTTGCATTTGATACCCATATTGATGAGGTTCTGAGAAAATATGAAATCCGACATTTTGTAGTGGCCGCCATCTTGGATTTGCATTTTTCATAAGTAACTGTGTTCTACTAGTCAAGCCCTTTTGTTTGATACCCATATTGATGGGGTTCTGAGAAAATATGTAATCCGCCATTCTGTAGTGGCTGCCATCTTGGATTTCTATTTTTCATAAATAACTGCATTCTACTAGTCAATAACTTTCGTTTGATACCCATATTGATGGGATTCTGAGAAAATATGTAATCTTGTATTTGCATTTTTCATAAATAACTGTATTCTACTAGTCAAGCCCTTTCTTTTGATACCCATATTAGCAATTCAATATAGAATTATTATACATATTAATCAAAATTTCCGAAAACCAAAAATAAAATACTCCGGATAATCGAGTCTAAAATTCCGGATAATCGAATCTCGGATAATCGAGTCTCCGGATAATCGAGTCCGACCTGTATTTTTTTTTTAAATTTTGAGTTTTCCGAAAATCTTAACTCATAAACTATAAAATCAAAAAAATGTTGGTTAGAGAATGAAAAGTAGGAAATAATTCATGTTTTTAATAAAAAATTTCAAACAAATTTTAAAAAATCATTTTTCTCAAAAATATAAGTCACCCATACATCGGAAGATGAGCATTTTTACAGGGAAAGGGATTTTCAACAACAACTTTTTCATGTTTTTTTAAGAATTACAATTAAAGTTTACCTCGTAACATTTTTATGTGCAAAAAAATCACAATTTACATGTTCTGAAAACTCCTTTGTATTTAGAAACATGTCAGGAACATGTCAAACGTGTGAATATACACACAAAAACGTTACGAGTGAAACATTACTTTTTCAGGAGTCTCCATACAAAAATGTCATGTATACCAGAAACTATAAAAGATAGAAAGTTGATGTCTTCGACGAAAGTTCATTTTTGAATGAGATCTAAAACTTTGTCAGATACGCTATATCGCTATCCTGGCTATCTTCAAACTAAATTAGGATTAGTTGTAATTTTTTCGAAGAAAACAAGAAAACATGAAAAAGTTGTTAGAAAGTTGTTAGAAGTTTTTCTGTAAAAGTGTCTATCTTCCGATATATGGGCGACTTGTTGTTGTTCGATTGTAAGGGTTGTAAGCAGTGTTGCCACATTTAAATCTGTACCAGAGGAGTCAAAAATCTTCCTCATCTGTACTTTTTCTACAAAAATCTGTACCATCGAAAATATTCGTTGTAGAGAAAAAATAATTTATTAGCGTTCAAAAAATACTCATTTATTTACAACTAATACTACATTTACATTTGCAAGTCACTCGTGTGTTTGATGATGCTTAAACATAGTTTTTTTTGACATAGGACTATGTCTTTGATTTCTATATAGGGTGTCACTCTACGGAAAATGTAACGATTCTTTAAAAGTTTTCAAACGCATGTTACTTCAAATCGTTATTGCGACATTATATGCCATTAGACAGGAAATTTATTCAGCCTTTTTATTTGCTTAAAACATGAACAGTGAATATAGTAAAAAAATTGCACGATTGCACTAACCACTCGCTTTTCTCCCCGACACAGCGAGCGATATTTTTGCCTGAATTCGGGCGTAAACTTACAATGCGAGTTGATACGTATAATGAATTATTCTCTATTTACCGATAATATACATTTATCAGCTGTTCTATTGTATGTTGACCAATCAATTCGTGCTCAATTCACGTTTTTATCGTGTTATTCTTACTACTAACAATTTATGTAATTGTGTTCCAGGATGTCATAATATCAAGCATGTTGTTTGGTTATGTAAAAAATTCAATTAATGAATTTAACTGGCTGCTCATTTAGAAGATCGAAAGGGTATACTCACGCGTATCAGATTTTGATAACTTGTGTGTCGCGATCTTATTATTAAGCTGCCCATATATGTCTTCCTAAGAAACCCGCTTCACTTTCTCGAATGCACATGCCCATTCTCCTTTCCCTTTCCTATACATAATCAGAACTTAGCTCCCAATGAGATCACAAACTTTCCAAGAGAGCACTCATGGACATAGAATAATCAATATACATCACTTCTTTCTTTCTTTCTTTGTTTTTAAGAGGCTTTAAACGTTGCAGTTCATTCGCCTCTATATACATCACTGGGCTATAAAGTTATTACAAACAATGTTCCGAACAACGTGGCGACGAAGAAGAAAATGCTATTCTTATCTATAATATATTTCTGTAGTTATAAATTTATTTGACTTATATTTATGTAGTATTTATGTAGATCTTAACAATTTAGGCTTGTATTTGAAAATGATACCGGAGGACTCCTTGTTCTTCTGCATAATTGAATAAACAGAAGAAAAGGGTAGTAATGGCTTTAATGATATTTCTGTGTACATTTTTTAACAGAATGTGGGTTCGTATTCTACCACGTTATCTCATCTAAGCCGTTAAAGAATATAAGTTCATATAGGAAACGGGTTTTTTTCAGGGTTTCCATTTGATGTATCAAAAGAGAAAGAATTACAGATGTTGAGCAATGGAAAAACTCAATTAAAATGTGATTACTATACACAATCACAGTCCTACAGCAAGATCTCGTCCGTGCCCCTAGGCCCAGACCCATCAACTTTTTTAATCTAGATTATTTTTTATTAAATCGTTTATTTTTACAGACTCAGTTACATAAGTTTAAAGGAGCCATACTCTCGACTATATTTCTACTAGCATATATTAACATGTTTCCCTTATTCTATGGTTAATAAAATAGGAAACCGATTGCTCGCGGTCGACTCGAGTTTAGAAGGGTGACACATTTTCATTAGGAAAAGGATGGGATGTAAGGAGATGTGTTAACACTCACACTCACATTCACATTCACATTCTCATTCACACTGACACTTCACACTCAATTCTTAAAACTATCCTTACATCTAATATGTATTTACAATTTAACTTATTCTAATGTTAGTAGGATGGGAACCGATAGCTCGTGAAGGACAAAAAGGAGGGGAAAAGGATGTATGAACACTCACACTCGAAGATCGATAGCTTTAAGGAAAACATATATTTGGGACATGTAATCAAGGTCTAACCGAGCCAACACATCTCTCACCGGCATATTGAGCTGCTTTCCTCGAGCCCGAAGGGAGTTTCCTAACTTCGATCTGGCGACAAGATATAACTCGCACGACCAAACAACGTGCTCGATGTCGTGGTAAGCATGGCCACAAACGCAGAGATTGCTGTTGGCAAGATTGAAACGAAAAAGTAGCGCGTCTAACGAACAGTGATTAGACATGAGTCGGGAGAAGGTGCGAATAAAGTCCCGACTCAAGTCCAGACTTTTGAACCAAGGTTTGAGGCTAACCTTAGGGATAATTGAGTGAAACCACCGGTCCAATTCATCTTCGTTCCATCTGCGTTGCCAGTAAGCGATGGTATTTTTACGGACTAAAGAATAAAATTCATTGAAGGCGATTTGACGCTGATAACTGTCGCCTTCAATCGCACCCACCTTTGCTAATGAGTCAGCCCTCTCATTACCCGGAATCGAGCAATGTGAAGGGACCCAGACAAAGGTGATGACATAACAGCGTCTGGATAAAGCACTCAAAATTTCTCATATTCTCTCAAGGAAGTAGGGCGAGTGCTTCAATGGAGTCTGACTTTCCATTGTTCTAATAATTTCTTCTGCTGATATTCCAACCTAAAATTCTTGTCGCTTTCAATAGCATTGGACATTGAAACAACGTAAGATTCCTCGCAGATATTAGTGGGTTGATCAGATAAATATGTTCCAGCTCTTAATGTAGCATCGTGAATTTAGGTTCTTCAGCCTGGAACAAACGATTCAATCTGTTGATCTGTGGCAAAACATACGTCGCACCGTCCGACGCGAATCCTTTCAGACGATTCTCGTGAGGAATTTCGTCCTTATGAAACTGATCAATCATTACATTGTAAATGCTTTTATTATCAGCAGCACCAAGCGACCTCAATGTTTCTTTGTTCAAATGTAAGAAATTTCACAAATGGAAAAAATCTGTAGCAATCTGTATTTTTTGACGAAAATCTGTACTCTGTACCGTACAGAATATGTACCAAGAATAACGAAAAAATGTGTACCATTCCAGATAAATCTATACGTGTGGCAACACCGGTTGTAAGGACTATTCACATTTTTTTAGAATTCAAAAAAATACGTTCATGATAAAAACAAATTTTAATTTTTCAAACATTTTTTTCGGTGTAATTTTTCTTTAATGAAAATTCAAACAACTTCCTACATTTCACTCTTTGACAAGAGTTTTGTAGATATTGATGTTTTTGAGTTAGAATTTTTTTGTAAAAAAAAATTAAATAATTTGGCCTTTTTCAAAACGTAGTTTAGTACTTTTTCAAAGATTTCTTGTTTGCGAAGTTACTTAAATAACCAATGTCTTTACACTCACAACGTTTCATTGCTCTCTGAGATGGTGCTGCCAACTCCTAAGACCAGTTGGTATGAAATCCGTCCTTTTAATTTCGTTGACTTTATAGATAAATTACTTTTTCGCTAGTTTTCGCTATACACCATGATTAACAATTCTTCGGCGAATAACGGAAGATCGGAACTGGCGACAGAAGGGTTTCCGGTATTTTTAACGTGACGCTATAAAACAATACAATTATAGTGTTTTGAATGGATTTCAATTTGGGTGGAATGTCTTTAAAATTATACGAATCATGTTCCTTCGAAACACTTATTAATAGAAAAATAACACCTATCTTGGAATTGCCACGAAATTTGCTTCAATTGTTGAAATGAAAAAATAGTACTAATTACATTATAACTTTCAAGGAAAATAAAGCATTCGTTGGAAGGCTAGAAAACGTTGGGAATAAACACAATCTGTAACTTAAACGACAATTGAAAATCGTCTTTTGAAAAGTTTAACAAGTCAAATAAACAAACGCACTCCTCACGCTGCAAGATCAGGCGAAAAGCTTACGATTATGGCTTCATTAACATATTTCATTAATTTAATTTTTCCGAGATTCTCTTCCCTTCTAGGTTAGGGGGTGTAGGGGTCGAGAGTTCGTGCGGTCTCGTCGCTGCCATTAAGGCAAATAGCTTATTCTTGTTCTGCTCTGCTCCATTGAATCGTTCCGTTCAGCTTTGGAGACGTGCTCTTCTCATCTTTTGCGGTGGAAAAGCATTCCGCACGGCAGCAAGGTCGAGAGCACCAATTTCCCCAAAGCATCTATTGGACGCCCCTTGGCACTAATTTCAGCTTGTTTTGTCGTCGCCACGAAGATTTGGGAGAGGCGGGAGTCTTCCCCAGCTTTCCTGCGTCTGGGGAAGCATTTGAAAGTAGCCAACGTTCTGTGAACCCGGTAAGGACTCGGTAACGAAAGTAGTATGTACTCCGAAACGGTGGATTTCAAAGTCAAACACATCCGAGAAGCGAAGTCGTAAATTAACACATTTTGTTGGTGCAGAAGTGCCACTAGCTCATAAGTATGAACAACGAAAAACGAGTCATGAAAGCAAATCTGTTCGCGAGATATTGCTTACGACAGCGATTAGCGCTTGAATTTCCACGGGGTTCCAAGCAGGAGAGTGAGGGCAAACAAAAGCAAGAGATGTAAAATTTATCATTTCTGCATCCTGCTTGTCGTGACGGCTCGGATTTTGCGTCGTTTATCATAAAGATGATTTATGTGATAATTAGCGTTTGTTTTTTCCCTCATGGAGCCGATAATGAAGCAGAATAATTAGAAATAAAAAATGGCATAAAATATAAATTTTAACATGTTTGTTGATCATGGGTTAATTTGGGCCATCCGACTCTAATAATAAATTTTATTAGGATTCCAACAACTTAGCTTCAAATATCTGTTTTGCGTTTCGAACTGTTTTATATCACAATAACAACTGGCGGTAAACATCGGCCCAGATTCGGTTCGAATTAATCATCGCAATCCGCGTCTATCTAAATTTACAACCGCCATCAAAACACTTGAGATCTGAAACGGATAGGGGTCCTCTGCTAATCCCTCGGCTCCGCGGGATGTAGCGTAATTCGACCCGACAATATTTACCCATCCCCCACGGCCAATTTGTGCAAACAAGTGAGCGCACCATCACAACCGCCGCTGCCAATAATCCATCAATCCGTCTCTTGCTAGAGGCATCGGGGGAACTGGCACCTTATTGGTTCGCACCCATTTTTCCGGCGACGATTGGCGCCATTCTGGAACCAACAAGTTGTGTCCCAGCGAGAAGCCAGCGCTGTTTATTTTTATGTTTTAATTTTCATTAATTGCCGCAAATGTGACACCACAGTTATCATTTATCATTCCGGAACTTGAGACCCGATGACGATTGTCTCCCACACCCACTGTCCGATGGTGCGGCCAATAGAGCTGACCACCATTCATTTGTGGATCGTAATTTCGCGACTTCGCTGCATGCTGTGTTGAACTGTTGATTGAATAATTCTCCCCAAAGACAACAGTGCTTCAGCTCTGGCAGTCAGTCAGTCAGTCAGTCAACCGGGAGTGTGAGCTGAGGCAATTAGGCTAATCGGTGCTAATTGAATTCCGACCCCCCAGGATTCACGCTAATAAAATGTGTGCGTGGGTGTGTGTGTGTGTGTGTGTGTGTGTGTGTGTGTGGGAGGAGAAAAAACACTCCCTTCGACACGAGCTCAGTCACCCGGAATGGATTCGCCAAACAAGAAAAACTGTGCTAAATAATTTAGATCTGTCTTCCGGCGAGATACGGAAAATAAATTTTCTCAAACGAGTTTCCCACAAAAAGCAACCGCTAGAGATTGGGCATGGCTGAAGAGCAACTTTACGTTTATGGCTAGCATGTGTGAATTGAGATAAACAGCTAAAGCGCAGTTTAAGTTTGTTTACACAGAGTTCACCGAGAGGCTAAATATGTCGAGCGATTTGTTTTCCTCATCTTTAGTTGAGGGACTCCTGTCAGAAAAAGTTTCAGAGAAGATCTACAATTTGTGCAAACCACAGCAAACTATAGAATCTGTTGTAATCAAACTATCCAATAATTCGGGTGTTATCGCTGTAAGCTAACTTTCAGACTTTTACCGTCGCTAAACTAGCTTTGCAATCGTTCCTAACTTGAAGTTATATTCGTTTTTGTTGGAAGGAAGTATAGGGTATCGGAAAGATCGGTTTAATTTTCAGAGAAACATCAAAAGTAAACATTTAACCGATTATATTTATGGGTGGGTTATATCTATAATGTAACCGCAAGGTTAACATGGGGCTACAGTTGGCTTAGTAATCATTCGTTTGTACTGATTAAATTATTGATTATCTCAAGACAAATAAAATGTTATTCATTGTGATAGATGCATGGAAATATTTCCGATCAATTGGCGTAAACATCTTTGCGATCTTTTAAGAAATACTCGAGTTATAAGGGTTCGAAATCTTTCATTTTTTCCCACATGTTCGGTGCGTAGATTTTCATTTTACTCCCTATATATCCCGGTTAGACGTAGTCCTACGTCAAAATATATAGGAAAAGACTATGACCAATAAGTCATCCGTACGTTAGAAGATGCCCAGCAAACATTAAATCGTATAACTGGAGCAATCTAGACGACTTGTTGAAAAGTCCAAAGACGTCATGTACAAATTACGGAACGCGAGAGGGGGGAGGTTTCATTACTGTGTATTAGAGACAGGAATTGCGTTAAGTAAGGGGAGAGGGAGTCTAAAATCCGCTATTTCGCACTGATATCTGAAATATAACGCTGGAGCAGTTAAAACTCGTACATATGATAGGAAAGAGATTCAATCGGATACTGGTTGCCGATTTCGCTTATTTAACTTAAGGAGAAGGTAGTCTTCCCGATCCGACGAACCAAAGACTAAGTTTCGTTTGTTTGAAATGTTAACTAGGGATATTCGTAGGAACGATCTCGGTTCTAAAGACTTTTTGTATGTGAAACCAATTTGATCTCTCAATCAATTCAGAATATAGTTTTACATAATTCGATACTATTTGTAAACCAACTTGAAAACTTTGAAAAGCTAAAATAAACCATGGTGCTTTTAAGTATACTACCAGGTTGGTCAATAAGACAAAACCACTTTGCAACCCTTTTGAAACTCTAAGTTGTTTTATTCTTAAACAAATGTACTAATAGCAGCTGAATACCATTGAACTCATTGAGAGAATGCAGAATTTCGAACGCTTTTTCGACCGTGCTTCAGGTAAACACTTCCTTTCGTACTGCTTTCATATACCGCTTCTCCATCCAACTTAGTATCCAAATGACGGCAGCTTGTACCGTAGATCCGTCTTAAAACAAACAACAACAATCTTGATGCTTCAAATTAATAATACAATGCGTTTCACAACTATAGAACCACTCATTTTTTCTGAGTTTCCAGAGATATGTAAGAAGTCGGATGAATTGAAGTATATAGTGTAGGACATAACAACTATCTTCATTTAAAAGATTGGCCGTTTGAACTTTATTGTTGTGTTCAGGCGCGAAACATTTAAAAAACAAAAATTCCAGTGTTTCATAACTATAGAATCAGATGGGAAAACTCTCGCTCCTTTACAAAATTAACGTCAATTTCACATAAATTTCAATAAGTTCCTAATTCATAGGTCATCTTTAGTTCTCAATCAACTTAAATAACCCATTCGGGGTGGTTTTGACCAAGCTGCGCCATGTTGTAGTGTGTATCTCGTTCTACGCAGAAGATACTGCTCGTTTAAGCTCTTCAAATCACTCATACTGCTTGTAAGCTGCATCTACTATTCGTACGATTACTCCTCATAAGTTCTTGATTGAGTTTGGATCTGGTAAATAGTCCAGTCCAGAATCTGAAGCCCCTATTCATTGAACCATGCCATGACTTCTCGGGTTTTTTGAAACTAAATATTTCAATAATTAAGATTCATTTTTCTCAAAAAAGTTTATTTTTTTAATTCTGAAAAAATATGAACTATGGGCACTGCTACAGGAAAAGAGTTACTCTAACAATAACTTTTTCATGTTTCCCTAACGGGTGTTAAATAAAAAATGAGAATTTTTTCAAAACCTTTCAGTAACTCAAATAAAGAGCGTAAAATTTTCTTTCTCCATGAAAATTGCTCTTTGGGCTCCCTAGAAACAGTAGGCGTGTTTGGTTTTGCTAGTTTGAATTTAGTCAAAGCAAAGATGGCGTCGAAACAGCAAGTGCTCCGCGAACGCATTGTACGGTTCTACGAAACGCATTTCCAGCAAGGAAAAAAGTTCACGGTGGCACATTTTAAGGAAGAAAATGTACCTGTCAGTACGGTATATCGTATCCTGGGTTCCCTGAACGTAGAGCGGAAGGTCGGAAGTGGTCGTCCGGTGACGATAATGACGAAGCAGAGGAAGACATCGTTAAAGAAGCTGTTTGACAACAAGAACGCAACCAGCCTGCGTGACGCCGGTCGGAAATATGGCTGCTCCTACGTATTGATCCATCGAACCCTCAAGATGGAAGGAATGGTCTGCAGGAAGAAGACGAGATCGCCGGAGTACACGGAGGAGCAAATTGAAACGGTTAAATCACAGTGTCGGTGGATGACCAAAAAATACCGCGGGACGTCTTTCGTTCTGTACGACGAAAGCTATTTTCCGCTGTCCAAAACGCATATTCCAGGAAATGATAATTACTACTCCAGCGACAAGTCATCCACACCGCCTGAAGTGAAATACAAGTTCTGGAAATAACATTTAGAGGCAACCCTGTACAGGAGATAGTTGCTTTCCTTTTCGCATCGTTGTTTCGTAGAGTGTAAACAAGAGATCGCTATAAAAATTTAATTCCAACGAAGAGAAGAGAGATGACGTCATCCCCGTCGACGAAGAGCGAGGCAAACATGTTTTGAAACGAGCAGCTATCATTGTAGTTAGTTGGACCTAAGTATCCCAAATCCGCTGAGCTTCCCAGAGTTTTTGCCTAGCCGGTTTATGTTTTATATGTGTAGTTTTTATGAGATAAATGAATTGTAAATAAATTGTATATGTTGTGAAATGTTATATGAAGAACTTGAGCTGTGTAATATATTTATGGAGAAAAGTGCTATGTACTGAGTGTCATCTATATCTATGTTGGAAGAACCAAACGGTGTATGCAGCAGGAAATAGGAGAGTTGCCGTCCAAATTATTCAACCCAATTTATGATCCCCGACACACAAGTTTGAAAAAAAGGTTATGTTGTACATCGCCATTTCCGACCGGGGCATTTCAAAGCCTTGGTTCAAGCCGAGCGGTCTGACAATCAACCAACAAATCTATCGAGAAGAGTGCCTCGATAAAATCCTGCTGCCGTTCTTGAACGAGCATCACGCGGATGGGAAGTACGTCGTCTGGCCGGACAAGGCGTCTTCCCATTACGCCAAGAAGACGCTGGCGTATCTTGAGGAGAAAAAGATACCGTTCGTGCCGAAAGATCGTAACCCAACAAACTTGCCCCAGTGTCGCCCAATAGAGGATTTTTTTGGCTCATTCAGTGCCCTAGTGTATAAAAACAATTGGAGGGTCAAGAACACGAAGCAACTGACTACAAGAATCCGGAATTGTATCCGGAAAATGGACGTAAGTGCCGTACAACGTTCTTGTGAGAGCATCACGACAAAGTTGCGTCGAACAGCAGACCATGGCCCTTACTCAAACATTCACTGACATTTTTTTGAAGAAAATACATTATTTAATTAATAAAAAATACTGAAATCGATGAAAAAAAATTTTTCTTTATATGTCATTGAAAAAATTCTCATTTTTAATTTAACACCCGTTAGAAAAAAATACTACTAACGTTCCACTCGTAACTTTTTTGTGTGTAAACTCTCGCGATTGACACGTCTGCAAATCTTTTTCTATTTAGAAGCATGTCAAGAACATTAGCCATTCACCATTTGAATTTGTGCAATTCTCAAGGCTGCAAGAGAAAAGGACTACTGCTCGATCTGCTTGACGGTTGGATACGGAAAGAGGCAGAATCAATGAGACCATACATGGAAATGTCAGTTTGGTTCAGCGCACTTTTACACTAACTAGAATCTGTTCAGCCGGTACCACACAGAATACAGACAACACTGCTCGCTAGCTGGATATTAGATACCTAGACTCACACAGCTCGGTACAATAATGGATGGAATGTAAGATATTGCAAAACAGCAGTGCAATTCTGTTCGGTGGAAGCAGCGCATCGATTTCAATATCATTGCATTTGGGTTTACTGGATTCGCTTGAGATAATTATTATGTCTGAATTACAGCGCTGAATGCCATAAGTGAGCATTATTGTATGTGAGAGAATTATTTTTTTTTTTCTTGTATTATAGTGATTTTCAGTGGATCGTTACTTTACTCCCATTTTTTTGAAGAATGTCGGGAGTGAGAATTAAAATAGTGACCTTTAGCGTGAGGGGTATAGATGTTGACACTACGCTAGATTGCCTCCAAAATTGGATATGCGTCCCTCAATCATTTGTATTTCAGTTGACTCCCGATATACGCTGATATACACGAGATACACGCATCAAATGCAGCGTTTATTCTACGGAATCATTTCTACATACCCAAAAATGGAAACTGTCAAATAATTAGTCGTGTATATTTTTATAGAGGAGTTTTTGGGGCAGGGAAAGGTTTTCAAGCTCTAGCAATACGCCTGACCACAGTACAAGTCAGAGGAAATTTCCCAAGATTAGGGAACCAATGTCAAAATTGAATTTAATAAAATGAGTCTTAACCCCGAACTAGTAAAAATGTTTTTGCATCACAGTATGATGCAAAAATCCCTCTCCTATCCTCCGATTGGTGACCGGAATAAATCGCCACAGTAAACAACTGCAACAGAAACAACCGCTTAGAAAAAGTGTAGTAGGCTAGAAATATTTGGCGCGGGAAAAACATCATGTGCCTCACATTTCTATTATAAATTTATTCTCTTGTTCTCGTTTTTCGAAATTTATTCTGAGGACAATGTAATGGGGACGAAGTCCCCATTTGGCGAGGATAAGGAATCGAGGCGGCCCATGCCGCCAAGATGACGCAATCCGAGTCCACCGCCGACCCGCCGTCGGAAGCGGCGGTGTCTCGCACGCAAACCTGGGATCCACTGATTGCCCGGTTAGTTTGAAACATAGGATACGATCCTTTAGCAATGTCCGACCGAGCTCTAGCGAGCGTCGGACGGTATACGTCTGCCCGGGGCGTTACGTTTGCCTGGGGCGATACGTTTGCCCGGTTAATTCTTGTTTTGAAATACAATACCGCGCCACAATATTTATAGCCTACTACACATTTTATAAGCGGTGGTTTCTGTTGCAGTCGTTTTCTGTGGCGATTTATTCCGGGAACCCCTCCGATTACATTTTCTTTACTTCTGAATTATTCCAATCACTCTGATAGTTATTAAATATCTCGACGAGTTACTCCCAATGATCATCTACCGATCGAAGTTAAAAACTTTTTTTTATCTTACAATAATATAATGTCATAACTTTTTTATATAATTGAAAGTATAAACATTACTATACAACTCAATCTAACATGCAAAGCGTGCTGAGCTTACAAACAGATATGGCAAGTCAAGTGAAAGGTTAAGCACTTCCTTAGTTTAAGGTGCAATTTTGTTCCCAATTCTTACTATTTTACTACGAACAATCATCAAATATGGCAGCAGGCAAACCATACGTGCGCCTCGTATAATTAAACTTTACCCCGAGGCCGTAACGAGAGGAAAACTTTTACTTGCGTAAGAATGGAACCAACTGTCGTAAAAGATTCCTCCGCTCAATAGCATGGCAAGCTGTCGAAGCCACACTTCGACTGGGGCTTATATAGTTTAATGTAACAACAATGGTGGCAATGCCAACAATGTGACTACTCTCGATAGTGCCGAAAACAAAGTGTTCGAAAAAGTAGGTAAGCAGTTGGGTAGATATGCACCGTATGGAAAATATTGTAGTGTGCTTAGTGCTCCACTCAGATGATCAGAATGATAACGTCCCTTTAGGGTCAAGTTATTGATTACCATCAATTTTCTTGTTCGGTGCTAAAGTTGGTTACTGTCTTAATCTGCTAGATACAAACATACCCGAACAGCAGTGTATGTCGAAACAACAGCCAGTGTTGTAACTAATCGCGTGATAATAACCTGATTCACCCTATGTAATCACCACAACCCAACGTGAACCATCGTACGTGCTGCAATTGACATTTCCCGCAAACCTTTCAATGCTGGAGGCTTCCCTTTTTCCGGTAGTGCCGAGCATACAGACGATGGGAAGTAAAAATGAACAACTCTGACGCTACCATTACTCGCACTCGTAACAACAGCGGTCTGCTATGCTGGAAGGAGGGCGCCTCCAGGGTCCCCCTCCTCATTCTTTCGTGTGAAACACAGCAATATCTCCGATTCAAAACATTGAGTGTGCTTCCGTTTAAGAGATGCTCTCTGCCGAGTGCACTGTGGTTCCAGGGCTTAGAAAGGAAGGAAAAGTGCATACGGTGATGGGACAATTGAATTACACCGAACGACGCGGTGGCTTGAACATATGTCCTTAGAGAATTCAAAAGAACAGTGCGATGGATTCATTGTTGGGAGCCTACTGAGACCCGTTTACCGCTTGGTTTAGCCACATACTCACCTTGACTTTCCGCCCACGGCGAGCCGCCCCTATGGACCGTGACTGACGCCGTAACGCCTCCAGTGGGCTCCCTTTTTGGGTTAGCTCTCGTGATCTCAAGCACGTGTCACTATGGCCCAGCAGCAGCGGTGGCTTCCGGTAGTGAGCGGTTCGGGTGATCGACCAAGCGTCTCCACCGTGTGACTCCTAGCGACACTACTTCCGCTGTGGACCTTTGCGGCGTTTTGCATAAATATCTCAGTGGAATACGGGATAATCCTAAATTGAGAAAAGAGAAATAAGAAATATATTAATACGCTTTAATTCAATATTTCTCGATTTGAGTTAATCACGAATGGTAAACGAGAAAATAATGCCCTCAGATGATATAGTTATATCGCAATAAATAACCAAACCATTTTTTATTCCCTAACGCATCATTTCAATGGAATTCCGCACACACACACACACACACACACACACACATACAAACGCTCTCCACAATTCGTAACCATGTAACGACACAAGTAGGCCTTTTGTCTTTTGTCTTTTTGACAAACCACACACACACGGCCAGACAGATGGAAACCTTTTCGGCATCATTTCTCTTGGTGAAAAATGTTTTCCATCCCTCTGGGAAGGGAATTAGCTAACCTCAGATGTACACATACATACACAGCAAATCCCCGCATATTCGTACGCTTCGATTGCGCAATATCCGCGAGTAAGCCATTACAAATGATTAAGGTAAAATCTGGTTCATCCTTCCCAGGAGAGGGGGGGGAGGTGGCAAAACCGTCGCTGGTTTGCTCCGTTAAAATTTACGTCTTTTGCCTTGCTCCAACCCCGAGGGAACGAAACGCGGCCAAATTCGCGCGCTTGGAGAGATGATCTAATCACCAGGTGGAATCTTATTAGGGAGTTTGAATTAATTCTCCTCTGAATTTTAAATTGAATTCTCACAGTCATTTTTCTGGTAGTGTGCACACTGAGGCTCTTTTTGTTGGAAATGAAAATAAATCGCGGCCCTGTTGACCTCCGGGCAATTTTGTTTTGTTTTACATCTCGCTCTCTCTCTCTCTCTCGCTCTCTCTCTCTCTCTCTCTCTCTCTCTCTCTCTCTCTCTCTCTCTCTCTCTCTCTCTCTTTCTCTCTCTCTCTCTCTCGCGTACAGAAGCTCCAATGGCTAACTATATCCGCCACAGAATCCAAGCAAGCTTTGCAAGCGGACAGCGGATTCCCCATAATTGCGATGATGGTATAATTAAATTTTCTTTCATTTTCCCCACGAGCGGAAATCAAATTTGCTTCAGCCATTGCTACATATACTGCCCTACTGAGCTTAGGACATGTGACACCAAGGCGCCTAGAAGTATATACTAAGGTGGGCCAACTTGCTAAAACCACTCTTCAGCCATCTTGGAAGTTTGTTTGTAAACAAAACACAATACGCTATTGCCGAAGCTCGCTCGTGATCAGTCTGTCTCTTTCACGCTACAAGCAAATAATTCCCCTTCTGCTTTCTTCCGTGCTGTTTTCATATACCGCTCCCCTAACCAACTTAGTGACGAAACGGCCTCACCTAGTACCATAGACCCGTCTTGTGTGACACTTAGGCGGCTCGCACACCGGAGCAATGAGCAACTAGCAACTGTCAACATGCAATAAGCAATATTATCACCAATGGATTTTTCCATTTAATCTTTGTTGATCTCGCACACCGACGCAATACGATATCGCTGTCGCCTTTACAGAGCAACACATGTCGCTAGCAACACGGCGTGTCGGTTGAATAGCAACTTATCGCTCATATTTTGACAAGTTTCGTACATTAAGGCGATTGTTTGCATAATGTCAGGGGTTTTTATTGCTCTGGTATGCGAAGAACAACAAAATATGTTTCCTGTTGCATATTGTGTACTGCAGTTTGCTAGTTGCTTATTGCTGCGGTGTGCGAGCCGCCTTAAGCGTAACACATTTGAGAAAATTCAATAAAATGCATTGCCATGGTGAACGTTTCAATATTTTTATCTAAATTCAGTCATCAATTCTGGATAATCCAATTTCGCAGAACTTTACAATTTCAGAATGCGATTAACGGGATATTCTAGTTGAGAGGCATGATTTTTGGACATTTTGACGTAGGATTACGTCTTTCAGGAACATTTTGGGGGTATAAAATGAAAATTCGAAACGGGGTATAGAACGCAATTCAAGCGATACGTGAAAATTTCCAATTTAATTCAATGATGGATTGATTAGATTTTTGCGTCAATCGATTTGAGTACTACATAAAAATTTATTATATTGATGAAAATAACAGATATCATGAAACTAACTATCGACTAACTGAAAATTTTTCACAATTTTCCAAACGGAAATCTCGGGTCCTGATTGGTCGAAATCGACAATACATGCGACGCCTCATATGTACTTACAATTATTGATCAGTCATTTCCTGATGAATTTACGAGATTTTTATATCAATCGATTTGAGCTCTCCATAACAATTGAACACATTGAAGAAAATAATATATTTTGTGAAACTAACTAACGAACAATTGAAATATCTCAAGTCATAATGCTTGGAATATTTCAATTGTTCGATAGTTAGTTTCACAAAAATATTTGAAAACGGATACTGAATGGTCGATTGGTACAAACGATCTCTGTTTTGCTGTTTTTATACGAATACGTTCTTCTTTTTTTTAGTTATTTCTCTTCATCGATTTTGTCTTTTGGTCATAACTAAGCTGCAAACACAGTCCTAGCTGTATTTAAATTGCATTTAGATTTTTGCATGCTGTATGGGGTGATATGAAGTGCACCCATGGCCGAGTAGTTAGCGTCTCACATTATCATGCCAGGTGTTCGGATTCGGTTCGGTTGCAGCATTTTCAAACTTCAAACTTTAGACTTTAGACTTCGCACTTTGTTCCTCTAATTTTTTGTATGGAGTTTAGTTTGATCCACGAGCAAATATATTCGCGAGTGTACTCAGGATTTCCACCACCGATGATCATCATTTCCAACAGCTTACGAATAAACGTTTGCTACATTCATCGGTACTAGTGAATCGAAAACAATGAGCAAACCTAGATCTGTGTCACACGGGAGCAAAATGTGTATATCGAAAAGACGGAATACTCATGAATTTCTATCACTGAACTAAAGGGCTGTGGCAGTATTTACATTCCATTGAGGCTACGTTTGCGCTAGGCAAAGCGGAAACCTGAAGACCTACTTTTCCTCATCCTCACTTTTTCTCTTATACGTAATTCACCAAATGCGATGCTCCGCCCAGCTGAAAATGTTTGTGTAGAGTTTAAGTTTATTTTGTAAACTAGTATATAAGAACATATTTTGTAAGAGACAGGCTCTCATCAGAAGTAGTCATAGTTTGAAGTTGAAGGCAGACCACGGTTCGTGTTGGACCGGGGTCCTGCGCTTTATATAAATAAACAGTCTCTTTACAGAACTAAAAGATGTTGTGTACTTCATTTTTGGTTTCAGGGCGAACACGAAATTATTGCGACACCGAAAATGTCATGCCAATTTTCTTTTAATCAGTTTTTTTTCCATTTTCTTAACATGTCCTTCTCGTCTTTGACTGTCTTCTTGCTCTTCCGAAGTTCCCGCTTCATTATTGCCCAGTACTGGGCGCAGCTACGGACAGTTTGACGGGTTCATGTCCTTTGGAACAAAATGGACAGAATTGGCCTCATACCACCCCAGGACACTTTTAGAATAGTGGCATGTTGCCAAAATAGCGGAGCTTCGTCGTGCTGCTGCAAGAACGGCAAAGGGCGCTTCTCGAGGCACTCAGATTTGTAGATCTCTCCATTTACTGTGCCCTTTGTCACGAAAGGCTCACTCCTCAGTCCGCAAGAGCAGATGGCCTGCCAAACGAGATATTTGGAGGCGAGCTTCGACATTTTCTTCTTCTAAAATTTATCTTCCACATCGAAGTTGCTCTTGCCGGTGAAAAACTCCAACCCCGGAATTTGCTTAAAATCGGCTTTTATATATGTTTCGTCGTCCATCACACAGCAGCCATATTTTGTCAGCATCTTCTCGTAGAGCTTCCGTGCCTGAGTTTTAGCCGTCGATTGTTGCCGCTCATCGCGGTTTGGGAAGTTCTGTACCTTGTATGTATGTAGTCCAGCTCTCTTTTTTGCATTCTAGACGTAGCTCTGCGACATGCCGATCTTTCTAGCCAAATCACGGCTTGAGACGTTGGGATTTGCTTTAATCATCCGCTTCACCTTTCCCTCCGTCTTTTTGTTCTCCGGTCCCGGTTTTCTTCCAGCTCCTTTGCCGTGGTCCAACGTCAACCGCTCCTGGAACCGCTTCAACACTCTGGAGACGGTTGAATGGTGAATGTTCAACATTTTTCCCAACTGCCGGTGCGACAGGTCAGGAAATTCCAGGTGTTTGAAAAGAATTTGTTCTCTCGACTCGCGTTGGTTCACCTCCATTTTCGTTAAATCGAAAAATACGACTTCGAGTTTGACAGCATGTAGACAATACACATCAATGAGAAAGTGTGCAAAATTTGGTTGATTTTTACCCAATGGTAAAAAAGTTATGCCCTGTTGAATGTGTCGCAATAATTTCGTGTTCGCCCTTTAGTGATACCATCACGAGTGCCAAAGTATAAAACCCCAATCAGTAATATGCTAAAAATCTAGAAAATCAAGTGGCACAAACGGCTCGGTAGAACCGATTGCTCGTAATAACTTCTCGGAATGATATCAAATACTGTATAATTGCCATCAGTGCTGTTATGCGACAAAAACGCAACTATAATTGGATGTTGATGGTTATGATCGCAGGCACTTGCATATGTCGATAAAATTGAACCATGCTCGATTCGCAAACACACACAAAAAAGGACATGAAAAATCATTAATCATCAGTTTGCCTCTCCAGGTTCCGGAGTGTGGGATAAGGTTTTTTTTCGCACACGAAGCCGTTTTTTTCGTCGTCCTTTTCTGCCTCTCCAGCAGATGATGATACTGATGAACTGCTGATGTCTCACGGCGGGAAATTCTCCGGTGAATTAGTGGTGTGGGAGTGGATGTTCTGAAATTAGTGGATGGAGAAAAAAAGTCATGTTAATGTATTTATTTTCAGAAGGGCGTTAAATTTTCAACTTAGTTGTTGTTTCAACTTTGTTAAAAATGTAATATTAAAATCGAGGGATGTTTCCTACCAGTGTAAATAAATGTAGCGTGCGATTAATGCCCCAGTCAATAATGCTGTCAAAAGCAGAAATGTTGTCCTTGATCGGGTCACTGTCCCTAGGGCAAAAACTATGATTGAAAAAAAGGGAAGCAAGCATCGGCACATTCTACGCTTCATAAAATGTCTTATCCGAACAAAGCGACTTCTGCGTCGCATCTTTCAGTGCCAGTTCATGCCTTTACTGAATGTTCACAACATTCCAGATTTGTAGGCGCCATCAATTTATAGTTTGCCAATTTTTTCACTATCTTTTGATTAAATCACTCTATATTCCAGTCACCTACCAGCACTAACCCATGAAGTTTTATTCCTTCACGTCGCAGGCTGGGTATGAAGACCCCCGGATGAGTCAAAGTTGACCGTTGCACACGGAACGAAACGGAACGGAACGGAACGGAATTCCTTGCAAGCTTGAGAGAGGACTAAATTCGCTTACCTTGTTCACGACCACTGTCGGAATCTGAACGATATGTATGCGAGGAGAAACATATTAGGGCCAACGAGGAGCGATATCTCTTGTCGTGAGAAAATGTTTTCCCCACCGCGATTCCATTCTAGGATCTTGCCAATGTTCGGTGTGGGGGAACGAGGGACGAGGCTGGACCTGGGTGTTCGCCCGGAAGTTATGGCTCCATTTTGTAACCGTGTACACACCGAGAACAGATCCAATTTGTCAGGTGATTTATCTCGGCTTTAGCCGCCTCTTCCGTTCGCATCGGCTTGGATTTTTGGGAAGCAGGACGAAGAAGCAAGTGTCAGCAGCAGTAAACGTGAGAAATTTTCGTCTGAGCGAAACCAAACGGTGAACAGCTTTTATCGCACACGAAGTGTCTTTTATTTACTCTGGGCTAGGTGCCCCTAATTACATATATATCCGGTGGATGGTGGATGGAAAAGTTACTGTTTGCCGTCGCCGTAGCTTCCGTTTCTCGAGTGCTCACCCACCAGATGGGATGAAAGTTTGTCACTATTTATCTCGTGTTTTGCTTCGATGACGATGACATCGCGAAGTATTCATAACTCGATTACGTGCTCGCGCTCGATACAGGTGATCTGTGCTATGTGTTTTGCCTACATATAGTTTCAAAGAATGCCAAAAGTAATCTTGAGGCACAGGTAAATAAACAGGCCGAGGTTCTTGAAACGTCGTTGGCAGCTTCTGGTGTGAAGTATCGTTACGCCTATTGGAAACACATCTACAGTGCGAGAAAATCCTATGAGCGCATATACAGATACAGACAAGATTTACACAGTTCAAACAAAATTTTACGAGGTTCCATGTTTTTTCACACATTTGGTAGCATATTGCGAAAATGCAACACCGTATGAGCCCAGAATGCAACTGTACACAATCCTTCCGGTTCCGGTCTGCGCCTCCTGATATCATCTCCATTTAGCCAACGGCTGGTGTTCATGAATATGATTAGCGGTAATTGAAAACCTCCACGATGCTGTGTGGACGATCATTGCTAGCCTCGGTGCGGTGTGTCCATTCTGGCTAGTATCCAGCCAGTTTGAAACCGACCACTCAACAGCGATGGTACCATTGCCAGATGTAGCCAAGCACCAACTGGCATTCATCAGTTGCTTTTATAATTAAGTTTACACATGAGAATGTGTTTCACTGTGTGTGGAATGTTCGCTTTAGAGTACGGATAAAGACCTATATTTGGATGTTCCGGCTTCAACCGATCTTCCCATGCCAATTATACACTTGAATCGTGCTTCTTTTCGACGAAATCTTCGTCGTTCTGTGTTCGCGTTCCTTTCATCGTGAGTTTCCATTTAGACACCTTAAACAATCCAGTCAGGGTTGCCAACTACAAGTTTCAAAAATCAGGAAGACTGAAAATAAAAATCAGGATATTCCATGATGGGTTTCCGGATAGCTCGTGCCGATTTTTGATAAAACAAAAGCACTTTGTTATGAACGAACATACTTTTATTCAATTTAATATGAACATTTTTTGACGTGGGACTACGTCTAACCGAGATATATGGGGGGGGGTTAAAATAAACACAGAACATGCAGAAAAAAGTGAAAGATTCCGAATGCTTATAAATCGAACATTTCTTACTGGATCGGAAAGATGTTTGCATCAATTGATAGTAAATATTTCTACGCATCTATCGCAGTTAATAAAATGTTAACTGTTCAATGTTTACGATTTCCCCAACACAGCCATCAAAACCAAGCAGCCTTGGGGAAATCGGAAGGATGGGGGACTTTTGTTATCACCGAAATGTGTTCCCTAACACAGACTTCAAAACCAAGGTGCCTGGGGGAAATTGGCACTGCGAATACATACAAGTCGGGAGTATTTTTGTTCCGACTGAAATGCGTTTCCCTAATACAGACTTCTAATTCATGGAGCGTGGAGATGTTGGCATTGCAAATTCATGCAAATCGGGCGTATTTTTTCCGACTGAAATGTGTTTCCCCAAGACAGACTTCAGAACCAATGTGTCTGAGGAAATTGGCATTGCAAATTCATGCAGGTGGGGGGGTATTTTTGTTCTGATTGAAATGTTTTACCTAATACAGACTTCTAAACCAAGGTGTCTGGGGAAATCGGCATTGCAAATAAATGCAAACTGCGAGTACTTATGTACTCGCTTGCCTTTGAGCCTTTGCCAACGATTTGGCTCGCTTATTCAAGATTGCATTGAAGGATATGCCTTCATATCTTCTGCTTACTGAATTTTTGACGTAGGACTACGTCTTTCATTTCTATACCGGGGTGTAAAATCAAAGTTTCGAAAATGAAAGCGTTACGCCGGAGACCGAGATTTTGAGCGTTAGTAGCTCTTAATCAACTGAACGAAATGGTATGATAAACACTTCATTCGAAAGATAAAATGTCTACGCGTCATATACTTGTTCCTTTTTCATCCAAAAACTTGTTTCAATTTCGTTTTGGATTTTTCAATCAAGTGCGATCAAAGGAAGACCACGGCTTTCGGCAATTTATTAGAGGTGATTCATTGCATTGCAAGGAATTCCCGCTCTAAGCGCACTGGCAAACGATGTTTACTCGACAATTTCTCAAACGAGAAATGGGTGTTGTGAGAAAGGATTAGCGAACGCAATAACGACAAACGGGAGAAAGAGATGTTTGGAGGTTGAAGGAAATTGGCAGAAAACATCTTCATTTTATCTTTCGAAAAATGTGATTCATACCACTTCGTTTTGCCAGAAAGAGATTATTGATGCTCAAAGGAGGAATCGAGTCCTCCGAGGAAATTAACCAGCGCAAATCAGAGAACACTATCGATTGCGGCATTCGTACACAAAAAATTTTATAATGCAATTTCATCAAAATGATTTCTTCGATATGGGGATATATTCACTACATCATGTCATATATTTCATATTCTTCATTATGAAATCCATATCCTTGGCACCTTCTTCTTCTTCTTCAATGGCTCTAACGTTCCTAGAGGAACTTCGCCGTCTCAGTGTAGTATTACTTGCGTCATTTTTTATTAGTACTTAGTTGAGATTTCTATGCCAAATAACACGCCTTGAATGCATTCTGAATGGCAAGCTCTAGAATACGCGTGATCACAGTGCAAGTCGGAGGAAATTTCTTTGACGAAAAATTCCCCCGACCAGAACGGGAATCGAACCCGAACACCCGGCATGTTAGTTATGACGCTAACCACTCGGCCACGGGAGCACAACCTATCGGTATCGAATTATCATCGACACCACGATTTTCGCTAAATGCTCCTTTCAGCTCGGCCTGTAAAAACTTTTCTGAACTCTAAACCATCAAATTTGGAGCCTTAATAAGGACAGTTGATTATATGCTAAGCTAATATAGCACGCTCTCCTCGGATACGATGGGCCAGCTAGATGGCCTTGGGCATGATGTGACGCGTTTTGCATGGATAGCACTCAAATTGGTATCTTCGAATAGGCCTCCTGCAGTGTCATAACCACGGAACTTTGGAAGCGCAAGTCGGTTTTGAAGTCCTGAGCAATTCCACGATCCATATGCTGCAAAGGTAGCTTGCGGATCAGCAATTCGGTCGACTTCTGATAGCAACGAATTTCACGCAAAGTTCTCGGTCGATAGCGATGTGGCTTATTCGCGCTTCCTGCGGCTGGTGCGCTTATCCGAGCTGCTTTCGTGGTGCCTTACCACCGAAAGGTTAACGAGCTGTCTGCCTAGTCCCGATGAAACGAGTCCTCACGGTGCGAGAGTAGAGTAAGAAATGAACGAAAGCAAAGGCCGACCGGGAATTTTGCGTGAAATTCGTCGCTATCAGAAGTCGACCGAATTGCTGATCCGCAAGCTACCTTTGCAGCATTTGGTTCGTGGAATTGCTCAGGACTTCGAAACCGACTTGCGCTTCCAAAGTTCCGCGGTTATGACGCTGCAAGAGACTTATTCGAAGATACCAATTTGTGTGCAATCCACGCAAAACGCGTCACAACAAGCCCAAAGACATTCAGCTGGCCCGTCGAATCCAAGGAGAGCGTGCTATATTAGCTTAGCATATAATCAACGGCCCTTTTCAGGGCTCCAATTTTGATGGATTAGAGTTCAGAAAAGTTTTTTGCAGGCCAAACTGGAAGGAGTATTTTCGTTTGGATGCTCTTCAGCATCGAGAAAATTCCGAAAAGATCTAATCGTTGCTGAAAAATAATCTGCCAGTTCTCCTGGTAATTGAAAAATACATTCATGCGAGTTTATTTTAATGTTTTATATCCATATAATACTGCGACCACATACATTTGGTTTTGTGATTTGTCAATCAAGTGCAGTTAGCAGGAAGGCTTCAGAAGATTATTCTTCAGAACAAGGTTTTTGGTATCCAATATTGGATGCATAAAACCTAGAGCTTCCAACGTAACGCTCTCGTTTTCGAAGTCCCCCAAATATTCATTTATTCATTCATTCAGAATGGATTTAGATTCAACTTCAAACAAATGATCTCTAAATCAACGATAGTCCTACGTAACCCTTGCGGTTATACCATAGATATAACCCACTTCTTGTTTTTTGTTCTTCATTTCTTTGTATTTGCCAACAGATGATTTCCATCCCAATGACATTAGTACTTAAACTAACTTAAACTAACAACACAAATTTTAAAACTGACAACACCGTAAACTAACAAAAAAAATCGTCTAAATTTGCGCTTATTCGATTCTTGTGACACATTGAAATTTATGTGCTCCCGTGGCCGAGTGGTTAGCGTCAAACCTAACATGCCGGGGGTTCGGGTTCGATTCCCGTTCTGGTCGGGGAAATTTTTCTTCAAAGAAATTTCCTCTGACTTGCACTGTGGTCACGCGTATTCTAGAGCTTGCCACTCAGAATGCATTCAAGGCGTGTTATTTGGCATAGAAATCTCAACTAAGTACTAATGAAAATGACGCAATTAATACTACGTTGAGACGGCAGAGTTCCTCTAGGAACGTTAGTGCCATATAAGAAGAAGAAGAAGAAGAAGACACATTGAAATCAAACATAAAGTAACACTTATTGAAAACACGACACATACTCCGCACTGGTTCATGTAGGCCATAGTTCGTTCTAGCATGAGGTATGATGAGAAATGAGTGTGATCGTAGATGACGACGACGGGTATTAATGTGCAGCATACTGAGCAGTGTAGGACAATCGATATTGCCCTGCAAGAGATTTGCAACGAAGCATGCTTTCGTTACCTTGCGTCTCGCGTCCAATAGTTTCAGGTTGATGAGCTTACATCGGCTTGTGTAGCTTGGCAAATTCAAAGGATCCCTCCAGCTGAGGTGACGAAGTGCAAACCTAATGAATTTCCTTTGAACAGATTCAATGCGTTGTGTTCCATTTTGGTAGTGCGGTGACCAAGCAATAGATGAGTATTCCAGGATAGGACGCACAATTGAATAATATAAGGCTTTTAGGCAGTAAACGTCCTTAAATTTTTTGGCAAAGCGAAAAAGAAACCCCAATTGCGAAGTGGCTTTAGATACAGCATATGTGACGTGATCTTTAAAATTCATTTTAGCGTCGATCAGAATCCCCAAGTCCTTGATTGTTGATTCGCGTTTGAGTTGTACGCCTGCCAATGTGTAGTCAAAGCAGAAGAGTGTGTGTTTACGCCCGAATGAAATAACGGAGCACTTCGACACGTTAAGCGACATACGATTCTTTAGACACTATTCGGCAAAAGCTTCCAATAGTTGTTGCAGGAATAATGCGTCTCGCGGTTGCTGTATCACGTAGTAGAACTTCAGGTCATCCGCATACGAGAGTTTCACACATTTCATCGTGAAGTTGACATCGTTCATGTACAGCAGAAACAAAAATGGTCCTAGGTGACTGCCCTGCGGAACACCAGACCAAACCGGAAACGGTGATGAAACATGATCTCCAATTTTGACTGACATGCTACGACCAGTAAGATACGATCGGATCCAGATGACCATTTGGTTACTCATTCCAAGTTTGTCAAATTTAGCTGCTACTATTCGATGATTCATCTTATCAAACGCTGCGGATAAGTCGGTGTAGATAGCGTACTACTCAATTTGATGTATCACGAACGAGGTGAAGCACGTCAAGTTAGTGGTCGTGGAACGCTTAGGCATAAATCCGTGTTGTTCCAATGAGATATGCTGTGAACAACTTTGCATTAACGCCTGAAGCACGATCAGCTCAAACAACTTCGAGGTGGTACATAATGCAGCAATACCTCGATAGTTCGAAACGCTCCGTTTGCAGCCTTTCTTGTATACTGGAAAAACATACGACTGTTTCCAGCATCTCGGAAATACACCGGAAGATAAGGACAGATTGAACAGTGTCGCTAGAGGTGACGCAAGTGTGTCCACACAACCTTTCAAGACGAGTGATGGAATGCCGTCCGGACCACATCCTGTGGAGGTTTCCATGTTCTTAGTTGCTGCAATTACCATATCGTCAGTGATAACAAAATCCAGCTCAGAAGCAAGAAGTCGAGGTACGTTTCTGGTAGAAGCAGCAACATCCTGCGGAACGATGTGTTCATTGACACATTACACATTACACATTACTGAACTGAGAGCGAAACAGGTCAGCGATGTCGGTAAAGGGTGTGTCACATCAAATTGCATCACGGAAAAAACGCTGTAGAAATTCGCCCAGTAGACCGATCCTTTTGAAAATTTTAGACAGTAAAATAAAAACTATTAACCAACTTTTGGCATTTTCTTTTTATTCATACTTCGAGCCCAAGCCCGTATGCTCGCACCTGTACAACGTCAGGTTGTAGTTTTTTTTGAACAAAAATCCATTTTCTCTTGAAGTCCGCCTCCGATTTGACAACTTTTGGGTTCTTCCGGAGGGCCTGCATCATAATCGCCCAATATTTCTCTATTGGGCGAAGCTCCGGCGCGTTGGGCGGGTTCATTTCCTTTGGCACGCAGGTGACCCCGTTGGCTTCGTACCACTCCAACACGTCCTTTGAATATTGGCACGAAGCGAGATCCGGCCAGAAGATGGTCGGGCCCTGGTGCTGCTTCAATAGTGGTAGTAAGTGCTTCTGTAGGCACTCCTTAAGGTAAACCTGCCCGTTTACCGTGCCGGTCATCACGAAGGGGGCGCTCCGCTTTCCGCAAGAGCAGATCGCTTGCCACACCATGTACTTTTTGGAAAAATTTGGATAGTTTCTGCTTGCGAATCTCCTCCGGAACGCTGAATTTGTCCTCTGCGGAGAAGAACAACAGGCCCGGCAGCTGACGAAAGTCCGTTTTGACGTAGGTTTCGTCGTCCATTACCAGGCAATGCGGCTTCGTCAGCATTTCGGTGTATAGCTTCCGGGCTCGCGTCTTCCCCACCATGTTTTGCCTTTCGTCGCGGTTAGGAGCCTTCTGAACCTTGTATGTACGCAGGCCCTCCCGCTGCTTGATCCGCTGGACGAATGAACTTGACAAATTCAGCTTATTGGCGACATCCCGGACTGAACTTCTCGCATCACGTCTAAACTGCTTAACTACGCGCTTGTGATCTTTTTCACTGACGGAGCATCCATCTTTGCCGTTCTTCACCTTCCGGTCGATGGTTAGGTTCTCGAAGTATCGTTTTAGTACTCTGCTCACCGTGGATTGGACGATTCCCAGCATCTTACCGATGTCCCGATGTGACAACTCCGGATTCTCGAAATGAGTGCACAGAATTAATTCACGACGCTCTTTTTCGTTCGACGACATTTTTCCAAATTTACGAAAAATTGACAGTGAAGCATGGCCAACGTGATCTATACACTCTTATCTAATTATAAGCGAAAGCTGAAGATATAATTCCTAAAAATTAAATTTCTACAGCGTTTTTTCCGTGATGCAATTTGATGTGACACACCCTTTAATAGAAGTAGCGGTATGTTTCTTCGGTTTTTTTTTTCAAAAATTAATGCTTCATTCTGCAAAAATGGTTACATATTTTATATCCAAAGTATTGCCCATCGCTAGTCACAACTTTTTCCCATCTTTCTGGCAATTCACGGATCCCTTTGCTGAAATAATCGGCCGGTTGGTCGGCTAACCACGAATCGATTCAATTTTTGACTTCATCAAAATTGGAGAAGTGCTGTTCAACCAGGCCATGTTGCATCGATCGAAAAATGTATTAATCGGGCGGAGCAATGTCTGGAGAATACGGTGGGTGGGATATGACCTCCCATTTCAGTGTTTCCAAGTATGTTGTTGGCCCAGCCAAAGAAAAAGCGACACTGTTACCGAACAGCTTATTTATTTACGGCTTCGATCTATAATAGCAAGAACATAATCATTGTATTCAATAATGTACTTATAAATAACCTACAAATCAGTGGCCTTTATAAAGCACTGGCTTTTCTTTTCTGCTGACCAACAATGTCGGAGTTGTTTCAGAAATGGATCTGAATAATATTCAATTTTATAAACACATATACAAAGGAAAACTCTACATTTACCTCCGACAGTTCTTTACAGAAAATAATTTCAATCACGACAAACATTACCAATTTAAACAAATCAATTTAGAAATTTTCACCCGCACGCGTTCTGTTTACAATTGTTTTGACTTGTACCTTTCTCTTTCCGCTGAAAGACGTTTCGACGTTTAGAGTCCTTCAAACGTAGGCTGGCGGATCGTTGTGCGGTATTAGATGAAACTGTTGCCAGTTTGCTCGATGTCGCTGTGGCAACATCCTCCCCCGGGTGCGGTCCACTGACTTCCTTGACCGCACAGTTACTACTTACATCGAGAACAGCCAGTTTCGATACAGGTCGTCGAAGAACACCTCCCGTTGTCTGAACTAAAGCTTGACGAACGTGTCCATCTGCTGCTTGATTCGATTCGATCACGATACCACGTATCCAACCATTCCGCTTTCCCTCGTCCGCTATCAACACCAGATCTCCATCCTTCACTGATCGCGATTCGTCGAACCACTTAGACTGTTTCCGGATTACCGGAAGGTATTCCTTCAGCCAGCGTTGCCAAAATCGATTGAGCTGACGTTGGATATCTCCCCACGACTCAGGGAAGGTTCTTTTCAAACATTCTTCATCTATGCATGGCTGCTTGACTCCATTGGAGCTTCCAAGTAGGAAATGGTTTGGCGTGAGGGATTCTGATTCCGCAGAATCAAGTGGTAAGTACGTGAGTGGTCTAGTATTTACAATGCCCTCTGCCTCTACGATTACGGTTTGTAACTCTTCATCGTTGAGATTCCCTTCGGTATACGCATCCCCAATCGCAGCTTTTACTGAGCGGACTAGCCGCTCCCACGCACCACCCATGTGCGGAGCGCTTGGTGGAATGAAGGTCCACTTCGTGATGGCACTGGTGAACGTGGATATCACCCCTTCGTTGATTTGTTCACGGAGCAGACGTTCGGCCCCATGGAAGTTCGTAGCGTTGTCCGTGAAAAATTCCACGGGTGACCCACGACGACATACAAATCGTCGGATACATGAAATACACGATGCAGTAGAAAGACTGTATGCCACTTCGAGATGGACTGCGCGCACAGTAAGGCACGTGAAGAGCGCGATCCACCTTTTCACTTTCGAACGACCTTGTTTGACCAGTAATGGGCCGAAGTAATCCACTCCGACGTAGCTAAATGGACGAACATGTACGGCTAACCGTGCTGCTGGCAAAGGTGCCATCGGAGGAACAGTTGGACGTACCTTGCGGACCTTGCAGAATTGGCAATTTCTTCCGATCCCCTTCACTACGGATCGAAGTTTTGATATTGCGAACAGTTGACGAACTTCGTTCACCACAGTTTCGGAGTTTGCATGACGGTAAAGGCGATGAAATCGTGTAACAAGAAGTTCCGTGCATCGATGCTTCCTTGGCAGGATGACTGGAAAGCGCACGCTGTGATGCAAATGTTTCGCTGCTGAAATACGACTGTTCTGCCGCATCAGTCCCTCTTCATCCAACATCGGTATTAGTTGGTATATAGTGCTGGATTTCTTTATTGGAACCGGCTTGTTTCCTGTCACCACTTGATTATTTTTCAATGTAGTCACTTCTTCCGGAAATACCTCTAGTTGAACTTGTTTCAATATTGCAGTTTCGGCAGCCTTCAGCTCCGATTGGGTAAGTAATCCAGTCGACGGACTCCTTTCCCCTTTCTTTCTAGCGTTGTTAATGAATCGTAGCACGTAGGCCATACTACGTTGTAGATTCTCCCATTTAGAGAACCGTTCATAATTGACCACTGGCTCCTATGTCACATGGTAGAGAACTGATGACCGAGCTTCTTCGTAGGTGTCGATTACTGGATCGGTTGAACTAGGCCATTCTAGCTCTGGATAGCATAGGAACTTTGGTCCGTGGAACCACATACTGCCTGCGTTGAAGTAGGGTCCACTTCCCCACTTTGTTGCTTCGTCCGCCGGATTGGACTCCGACGGCACCCATCGCCACTCATTGGCAACCGTTATCTCGAGAATTTCACCGACTCGGTTGGCCACGAAAGGCCTATAGTTTCTAGGGTCTGCACGGATCCAAGAAAGCGCTATCGAGCTGTCTGTCCACAGAATTCGTCGTTTTATGGGAATGGAGTGATGTGCTTGCACGAACTTTGTCATCCTTGCCCCCAGGAGGCATCCTTGAAGTTCCAATTTTGGAATAGTCATTGGCTTTAACGGTGCTACTTTAGCCTTCGCCGCGATTAGTGAACACTGCGGGACTCCATCATCACTGAACGTCCGCAGATAAAGGACACAAGAATACGCGTACGAGCTGGCATCCACGGAGACGTGGAGTTCAGTATCTTCGTACGTATGCGCTGAAGCATTCGAGAAATAGCAGCGTGGGATCTGAACGTTAGCGATGTGCGAAATCATGTTGATCCACCTGCCCCAGTCTGTAAACTGTTTATCGTCGATTTCTTCATCCCATCCAGTTCCGGCGCGCCACAAATCCTGTACCAGAATCTTTCCATGTATAAGGAACGTAGCTAGTAGTCCCAAAGGATCGAACAATGTCATGACGCAGCGCAGTACTTGTCTCTTCGTTGGAATTCTGCGATTTTCCAGAAGAGACCGAACTTCATCGCTCATTCGAGTGCTGAACGATAGTTCATCTGTTAGTGGATTCCACAATAATCCAAGTACGCGTTCAGTATTGGCGTCCGTTGTAATCAAGCTTCTACTGGTAGCAGCTTGGGTCTCACCAAGGTGCCGCAGTACGCTCTCACTATTCGAGATCCAGTTTCTTAGATCGAACCCACCTTTACGGAAAATATGACGAACTTCCTCCGAAACGCAACTAGCTTCTTCTACCGATCCAAAACTGTCGAGGTAATCGTCTACATAAGTACACTCTAGTATACCTTCTGCTGCTCTCGGATACCTATCGCTATGCTCCCGAGCATTCTTATTCTTAACAAATTGTGCCGACGCTGGCGAACAAGTCGACCCAAACGTCGCAACGTCAACAAGGAAGACTTCCGGATCCTGGGCTGGATCGACACGCCACAGAATTCGTTACGAATGTTTGTCGGATGCGCGTATCAATATCTGCATAAACATTTCCCTTACATCGGAACACACCGCGATCTTGAACTGTCGAAAGCGAAACAATACTCCCAACAGCGACACCAATTGATCCGGTCCTTTCAATAACATGCTGTTTAGAGAAACTCCGTCCACCGTCGCTGCAGCGTCGCATACGATGCGTATCTTCTCTGGTTTCTTCGGATTGACCACCACGTCTAATGGAAGGTACCAAATCCTACGAGGATTTGCTTCATTGAGTTCGTTCATCGTAGCTTTGTGGATGTAGCCCTTGCTTACAAATTCTCGTATCTGTCGGAAACGTCGGAAACGGAAAACGTTCTCTTTTAAGACTGGATCCCTTTGCATTTTCTTTTCCAGGCATTCCAGTCTGCGAAGCGCCATCGTGTAGCTATTCGGCAGCTCCACGTCGTCCTTCGCCCACAGTAACCCAGTTTCGAATTTCTCACACACTCGAACGGTCGTCTGCTCCAGTAAATCCAAAGCTCGTTGTTCTTCCTTAGATCGCAAGGTGACATTCCCTGATCCTATTTCTTCAATGTCGTAGAATTGCTTTACGGCATCATGTAGATCCTTATTCGTCGTACATTCGCAGATGTGCAAGCTGTATTCACTCTTCATTCCGGGCTGCTGCTTTCCGTAGACACACCACCCGAGCCTGGTCTTCACGGCAATTGGTCCATTACCGTCACCTTCTCTAGATTTCAGTGGAGTGGCTAGCTGTAGATTATCCAGTCCAATCAGCAGCTTTGGCACAGCATTTTTGTAGCTCTGTAACGGTAATTGTTTGAGGTATTCAAACTGTTTCGCGGCTTCTTCCAATTGGAAGGTCTGGCTGGGAAGGTTTAGATTTGCCACTGTACGAACATGTGACATTTTAAACCGTTTCTGCGAACCGATCCCACCAACATGTATGTTAACTACCTTCGAATTCTCCTCTAATCTAGTTGTGTTGCCTGTCCACCGCAGGCACAGTGGCTGCACGATTCCACTCACTCCCAGTTGTTCTGTAATTTCGTTCTCGACTAGAGTTAGCGATGAGCCTTCATCCAGGAATGCATACGTGTTCACCGCACCACCATTCCCATACAGTGTTACAGGCACGATACGAAACAAAACGCTCGATCCCAAATACTGATGAGTGAGACTATTCGCCTGTTGCATTTGTGTAGAGTTCTCCACAGTACGCCTTGTTGAATGCAACAACGGATGGTGCCGATACTGGCAGCCATCGATATTGCAACGTTTGTCGCTTCTGCACGATCGCCTACCATGTCTGTATAAACAAATCTGACACAGCGATAAAGCTCTAACCTTCCGCCATCGATCATCGACGTTCAAATCCTTGAACCCTGAGCACTCTCGCAAACGATGACCTACCCTACTGCAGAAAATGCATTCGATTTGCTTGCTCGCTTGCACTTCGATATTGTTCCCGGTATGGGAGTTAACGTATCCTCTCAGTTTCGATTTGTCCTTGTTGATAGTCTCCGGTGCGAAAAGCACAACACTAGAAGCATCATTGACGAGATTTTCCATATAGCTGCTGAAAGTCTTCAAATTCACCACTCCGAGACACCTTTTATACCCAGCCCACATGAGCTTCTGATCGGCCGGCAATTTTCCGACGAGTTCCTGAAGAAGCGTCGGATTCGAAAGATGTGCCTGTTCGTTGGCCGCTTCTATATGATCACAAAGCGCTTGCACTGCCAACCCATACTCGATTAATCCTTCCAACCTATCGGGTTTTGGGGCGGGAATCTTCCGCACCTTCTCCAGCAACGCGTTGATCAATAACTCTGGACGTCCGTACCTTCTACGAAGAGTCTCGATGACTTGAGGTACTGCAGCAGGTAACACCAATCGGCTGCGTACCGTTTCGAGAGCTGGCCCTTTGAGACACCGTTGCAGACGGAGCATATTCTCCCAATCCGTATATCCACACGAAGACGTTGTATAATCGTAGTTCGAAATAAAAATAGGCCAATCCGCGGGATCGCCTGAGAACTGTGGAAGATCACGGGCCATCGATTGACGAGCAGCAAGCTGTTGCGGCGATGGACCATACTGGTTGGCATTCAATTGTTGTCGTTGATATTGTGGCTGCTGTCGCTGTTGCTGTCGTTCGTTCCACTCATTCCATGTCGTAGGCTGCATTGAGGATTGCACGTTTTCACTTGTAGAGCGCGCGAAAGTTACTTGCTGCTGCTCGCTTGCGAAGGGGATGCGTTGCTGCTGGTGACTATCGAAAATATTTTGACTAAATTCGCGGATATCTGATTGTCGTTCTCTGTTACTAATATAAACCGTATCGGGGGTACTCATAGAGGACTTATGAAGGACATTACCACCACACATTTTATTTGAAAAACCACTTTCATCAACATTACTCTTACCTACACCACCCACTTCATTGACATGCGTTTTCTTATAGGCTCCCAGATTTCGAGCCTGCTGGTTACCTTTACCTTGAGTGTCATCGGCTGGTTTCGGGAAGTCGTACTGATGTTGATTGGTCGTCGGGCTGATATTCCAATTGGTCGTATCCACACGCTGACTGCTTGGAGCTGACTGTAGTTGACAGATTTCGAGTTGCTTTTGAAGATCGCGAACCATATCCAATAGGTCGCGATGGTGTACATCCGTGGGCTGAGCTGCTGCTGGTGGGTCCGGTTGGCCACCCACTGCGCCGTCTTCTAGCTCCGGGTTTTCGCTGACTGGTTCAGCTAGCGATTTGTCACCTCCACAATTGTTCACGTGGTTCGCGTTATCCATCAACTTCAACTGCTCGTCCAGGAATTTCATTTGTAGTTCATGTTCCATCCTCTTTCGCTCGAGCTCCTGTCGTTGCTTCAGCAGGGCTAGATCACGATGTATATTAGAACTGGAAGTGTTTCCCACGAGTGTGGGTGGAGCTGCTGCTGTTTCCGTCGTACATTTCGAGCATATCCACGCTCGCTCGCTGACGGACTCCGTCACACTCGCACACGAAAAGTGCCACCACCTATCACAGGCATCGCACTGAACGTAGTTACTATCCGCATCAGGATTGCTGCACGCAGCGCAATCACCGTGATGTGCTTCCAAATCCACTGCTGGGGACGTCATCTGCACGATGATTTATCGAAGAATGTTGGCCCAGCCAAAGAAAAAGCGACACTGTTACCGAACAGTTTATTTATTTACGGCTTCGATCTATAATAGCAAGAACATAATCATTGTATTCAATAATGTACTTATAAATAACCTACAAATCAGTGGCCTTTATAAAGCACTGGCTTTTCTTTTCTGCTAACCAACAATGTCGGAGTTGTTTCAGAAATGGATCTGAATAATATTCAATTTTATAAACACATATACAAAGGAAAACTCTACATTTACCTCCGACAGTTCTTTACAGAAAATAATTTCAATCACGACAAACATTACCAATTTAAACAAATCAATTTAGAAATTTTCACCCGCACGCGTTCTGTTTACAATTGTTTTGACTTGTACCTTTCTCTTTCCGCTGAAAGACGTTTCGACGTTTAGAGTCCTTCAAACGTAGGCTGGCGGATCGTTGTGCGGTATTAGATGAAATTGTTGCCAGTTTGCTCGATGTCGCTGTGGCAACATATGTTATGACCGGTTTCACGACATGCGGCCGAGCATTTTCGTGTTGCAAAATTACTTTATCGTGTCGTTACTTATATTGTGGCCGTTTTTCCTCCAGTGCACGGCTCAAACGCATCAATCGTCATCGGTAGAGGTCTCCCGTAATGGTTTCATTCGGTTTTAGCAGCTCATAGTACACCACACCCAGCTGGTCCCACCAAATAGACAGCATAACCTTCTGGTCGAGAATATTCCGCGCGGCCGTCGATGTTCATGCATAGCCGGGGTATCCATACGTTGCCCGACGTTTGGGATTGTGGTAATGGACCCACTTTTTATCACCAGTAACAATTCGATGCAAAAAAACCTTTTTTGATCCTGTTGGAGCAGTTCGCACGTGAAAAAACCGGCGTTTGACGTCTCGTGGCTTCAATTTATACGGCACCCAATGTCCTATCTTTCAGATCATTCCCATTGCTTTTAAACGTTTGGATATGGTTTGCTGAGCTACTCCAAGTGAATCTACAAGTTCTTGTTGCATTTGTGACGGATGTTGATCGAGTGAAGCCTCAAATTCTTAATCGTCGAATTTTTTTGGCAGTTCGGAACGTTCTTCGTCTTCCAAGTCAAAATTACCACTTTTAAACCGCGCAAACCACGTCGGACACGTTCGCTCAGTTGGAGCATAGTCACCATAAACTTCCACCAGAATGCGATGACTTTCCGCAGCTTTTTTCTTCATATTGAAGTAATGAAGTAACACTCTCGTTGGTACGAAATTCGACATATTCGAAGTGGTAAAAAAACTAAGTTGTTTACGCTTCAACTTTTTCACATATACTGAAAAAGACGCGCAATGACAGTATCTTTCCAGCGAATGTCTGGAAGTTTGATTCACTGGAATAATAATCAAGTTACGCCATCTGTTGTAAAACCGAAGAAACTTACCGGTACACTTTTTTTTTTTATCCAAAATATATATTTTTATTAAGGCTCATATGGCGTCAACCTGACGGGGCCGGGAGTTCAATATTTCGACAATGTTTGCCTTATAACTATGTTAGTAATATGTAACCGATTACTCGCGGTTGGCTCGAGGTTAGTATTACAAGTGTTTTCGTAATTGTGATGTTGCTGTCTCCAATGCTCTGTACCTGTGCCCGACACGGGATACTTCCTTTTGGGATGCAGCTGACCATTAATCAGCAACGCCCCCTAGTCTGTACCCCATATCTAGCGTGGTGCGTCTTCTCGACTCGAGGAATCCAGGATAGAATGGTCACTAGCCGGCAAAACATCAGCTCGTGTTCCCCTCAAAAACATAACAAACATTAATGTTTTACCAACCAAAATAAAACTCTCATACTGCTGTAGGATTCGTTATTTGACACCGAACTTTTTTGTTAATGCACCAATTTTATTCGCGAGATCCCAAAAAAGATATAAATTCTGAAAATAGAACCGAAGACTTAAAAAGATAAATAAAAGGTGATTTTCTTTTTGGAATTCATTTGGTACATTGTATTAATTTCATTATGGGTAGATTTTTCATAATAAAGCTGAACAATTGCTTCAGAAATTGATAAGAGATAAAGAGATGATGAAAGAATCTATTGTTTAACTGCAGCATTTTGAACGCAAATAGTTTGTGCCAGTTATTTATGCATTCCTTGATTTTTGTGTCAACATACGGCAGGCTTCGAATTAATAGGAGTAGCGGTATGTTTCTTCGGTTTTTTTTTTCAAAAATTAATGCTTCATTCTGCAAAAATGGTTACATATTTTATATATACATACCGGTACACTTAATATTTGTATTTGTATCTTATGCGACTATAGTCGTATAAGTACCGATGCTGGGGAAGGTGATAAACTCTCGCCAAAGTGAAAAAGCCAGTGTTTCGTCGCATCTTTTGGTCATCAATATGTCTTCCCAAAAAGCTACAGTATCACTACAGTCAATACTTTAGAATAACTCTGTACTAACCAAATGAGGAAACCGTATAAGCAGTGGATTGATTGTAGAATTTCTAATTTTAATGTTATGTGATTCGATTATTATATATTTAAAGTTCTGACAAGCAATTGTTATACAAAATATTGAATTCAAACATTTTCTCTTGAGTAAGATTAAGATTCATATTCCTTCATGAATATCTTTGCGACTACTTCTACATACACATCATCACAGGTAATATTGTTCCTCAAACTTAATCTCGTGATAACTTTTTAATTTTTTTTCGTCAAATATTTTGTTTTCATGAAATTATCTAGTTTTGTTTTGAAAAAACTCGAAATATCTGAGTGTAGTGTAAATAATAAGGATTTTCTATTCACAATTGATTAGGTACATCTTTGTACCAGGAAAATGTAATACTGTACCTGTTTGTCAGGATATCAGGGAACGTGCCAAAAAGTCTGGAAAATCATAAAAAATCAGAACGTTGGCATCCGTGAATCCAGAACAAATTTAATCCTAACCTCCACACAAGACATTGCAATGCAATCAAAACATCATCAACAAAACTGCTTCGCTTCCCCCTCCATAATAGCGGAAACGCAAGGGGGCCTCAAAATATCATGCGGAAAAATACAAAAAGCTTGAATGGAAAATCCAGTTAATGCACACCTTCCGTGACGTGGAATGTTAAAGTTTATTGACTTGGTGACCCCATTTCGTTGCCGCCAGCCGCATAGCGTGAGCTTGCTACTAGCCGGCCCGATGTTACACTGAAATGCTAAGTAATGTTTTCCGCTGCAAAATCCGGTAGGCACCGCCATTATAAATTAGCTGTAGTGTGGGTGGAAGGGCAGAGGCTGTCTGTGGATTCCAATTTCCCCGTCGATTGAGTTGACTCTCGTATTAACCCGGCCGGAAAATATTAGCATCGATCGTGTGTGGGAAGTTGCGCCAGATGTGACACATCATATTGCCACAGCATTTTATTGGTATATTACTTCATGAAAGTAAAATGTTCTTCAATCTGTGAAAAACTACAGGGTGTTTATCCGTTGTTTTGGAGCAGGCAGAGGATTATTCCGTCCCGCTTCCCCTCTGCTCACCCCACATGGAAAAGAAGCCATTTGAAAGGACAAACATATTTTTGCCATACAGTCTGCCCGTTTTCCCAGGCTTCTCCACAAATCCATCATAATTCCGGGTTCCAAACAAGAACTCGTAACATGAAAAGCATACCATACGTTGCGCACGGAGGAAGGGGGAGGAATAAATCCATCATACGAGATGTAAGCGCCAAGTCAGTCTGAAGCCCGCAAGTGGCAAAGCTGCCATAAGCAGCACTCACTAAGCTACGGGGATGGAGTGTGAATAGCTCATTCGGGTTGACATTATGCACCGTGGCCATCCGTAAACAGTATGCAGTTTCTTTGAATGTCTCCTTCACGCGTCTCCGAGGAGTGGAACGACTCGGCTCGTTAAGTTTTAGCATGCACACCGAAAGCAAATGATTTTGACAGGAGAGATGGCAGGAAAAGGTACTTTCGTGTGGTGCTCTTAGATGGTGGCGATACATCTGTTGTCGTTGTATTAAAATTTATCAACGAAAACTAACTTGAATTTGGTGGGGACTTCACTTCTGACAGTGGCCTTATAGAATCTCAGACCTAGGAACAGACCAAAACCCATCTTCACGTACGTTTCGTCATCCCTCAGCATGCATCCTTCGTACTTCGTCAAAATCTTTTTGTACAATTTTCGATTGCGTCTTTAGCCCACCAGATTTAGTTTCAGCGCCCTGTTTGGTTGCTTGTAGGCACGAAAATTACGATAAACTTTTCGCATACGGATTCTACGGGTGGTACTTTGGTCATATATGTATATTCTTAGCGATGTAATAGCCCGAGAGTCCCAGTTATGTCTTAATTGTTCTCAATACCCTCAATCTCATTTCCGGTCGTAATTTCACTATTTCCAATCCATTCTTTTTCTATTCTGATCCATTCAAACAACAGTTGTACGTTCACGGAATCGTTTCAGCACGGTCGATTTAACCACCACGCCGGATGCTCAATATGGAAGTCCAACATCGAATTTCTTCTCTCGGCTTCCACACAACTTTTCCAAAACAAAACGGGTCAACGAGAATTTGTTATTAGTCGAAATATAAAGGGTGTGTCACATCAAATTGCATCACGGAAAAAACGCTGTAGAAATTCGCCCAGTAGACCGATCCTTTTGAAAATTTTAGACAGTAAAATAAAAACTATTAAACAACTTTTGGCATTTTCTTTTTATTCATACTTCGAGCCCAAGCCCGTATGCTCGCACCTTCCTCTTTACCCCGTCCATAAGGTTCTGTACAACGTCAGGTTGTAGTTTTTTTTGAACAGAAATCCATTTTCTCTTGAAGGCCGCCTCCGATTTGACAACTTTTGGGTTCTTCCGGAGGGCCTGCTTCATAATCGCCCAATATTTCTCTATTGGGCGAAGCTCCGACGCGTTGGGCGGGTTCTTTCCTTTGGCACGAAGGTGACCCCGTTGGCTTCGTACCACTCCAACACGTCCTTTGAATAGTGGCACGAAGCGAGATCCAGCCAGAAGATGGTCGGGCCCTCGTGCTGCTTCAATAGTGGTAGTAAGCGCTTCTGTTGGCACTCCTTAAGGTAAACCTGCCCGTTTACCGTGCCGGTCATCACGAAGGGGGCGCTTCGCTTTCCGCAAGAGCAGATCGCTTGCCACACCATGTACTTTTTGGCAAACTTGGATCGTTTCTGCTTGCGAATCTCCTCCGGAACGCTGAATTTGTCCTCTGCGGAGAAGAACAACAGGCCCGGCAGCTGACGAAAGTCCGCTTTGACGTAGGTTTCGTCGTCCATTACCAGGCAATGCGGCTTCGTCAGCATTTCGGTGTACAGCTTCCGGGCTCGCGTCTTCCCCACCATGTTTTGCCTTTCGTCGCGGTTAGGAGCCTTCTGAACCTTGTATGTACGCAGGCCCTCCCGCTGCTTGGTCCGCTGGACGAATGAACTTGACAAATTCAGCTTATTGGCGACATCTCGGACCGAGCTTCTCGGATTACGTCTAAACTGCTTAACTACGCGCTTGTGATCTTTTTCACTGACGGAGCATCCATTTTTGCCGTTCTTCACCTTCTGGTCGATGGTTAGGTTCTCGAAGTATCGTTTTAGTACTCTGCTGACCGTGGATTGGACGATTCCCAGCATCTTACCGATGTCCCGATGTGACAACTCCGGATTCTCGAAATGAGTGCACAGGATTAATTCACGACGCTCTTTTTCGTTCGACGACATTTTTCCAAATTTTCGAAAAATTGACAGTGAAGCATGGCCAACGTGATCTATACACTCTTATCTGATTATAAGCGAAAGCTGAAGATATAATTCCTAAAACTTAAATTTCTACAGCGTTTTTTCCGTGATGCAATTTGATGTGACACACCCTTTACTCAACGTAGGATTTATTGGGGCCCTGTTTTTAACAAAATAGGATTGATCATAGACTGCTCGAGGTCAAATGGCGAGTTCCTCCAGGACTGCAGCACTCAGTGGCGGAAAAATCTCGAAGAGCTCTGTGTTGCGCTGCTGCCAATCTGATGCATTTCCGATAAAATGGTTTCCTACATCTGGCAAACGTAATACTACTACTTCGGTACGATGTAGTTAAGTAGTGAGAAGCAGAACATCTTTTTTTTTCATTTTCTTCTCTTCTTTTTTCATTTCGAAACCCAACATACTTATCTTCACAAGCAACCGGAAGTCTATATATTCTAGTTCTCAGGCATTCGATTCTGGAAAGGAAATATAAAGTAAGATGGTGGAGAAACAAGAAACTCGTTCGTGTTCAATGTTAGGATGGGTAAAAAGAAATTCAATATTTTCCGCATGAAATTAGAGGCCTTACTAAGCATATTCAGAATGAACTAATTTCTGTTAAATAGGCATCGTTTAATACAAAATTGTATCTTTCAAATGCCCCTTAGCGTAATCCGATCGCACTTGTACAAGCGGGATTACTATGCGAGAATTATTGGAAAGCAACGAATTCTGTTTCCCCAAACTAATATTCCCATTTATGGTGTTTCTATCAGCACGATGTCAGCAGCTCCTAAACCCTCGAGAGGTGGACTATGTCGTGTCGCGTAGTCGTATCGTTACCCTAATAGTCGGGAATTAGTAAAGTGATTCCTCTGCACTATCGCCACTACTACCCCATTCATTCCAACGGAGGAAGGAAGGACATGGAGGGGAGCGGAACTCAAAAATAACTCACCACCTACGCACTACAGCTGGAGAAAAATCTATTTATACATTACGTTCATTCAACGTTTTCTATTTTGGCCTGTTTGTTTCGGTATAATTCGAAACGCCATTGACGAGAACTCGATTCTCTGTTCCACCCTGTCTGCGCTCCGCCTCGTTTTACCGCCTCTGGGGAACTCTCGGATGGGTATCACGCAAGGCTCGTCGATACAGAGAAGTTAAACGACACAAACTGGCGTTTCGTTGTTTCCTCCTCGATTCTATATTATAGGCACAAACAACAACGGACTTCGCGGACTTTGGATGGTATGTGGCTGAGGAAGTGGGATTGGAAAACTAGGCTAAATAGACTTTTCGGCACTTTCGTTATGGTCGAATGATGCAGCTTTCATGTCAAAAGGCAAAGCTCGGAGGGATTATTCCACCCGTCGTGGGTGGGGTATGCAAATCCGATTTGGGCGGAAGAGTTTATGATTTGTATACGGCCAGGACGACACGTTTTGCTGGTGATTGGATTTGTAGCGGGTCATACATAATGAGTCGATGTTTGGAAGTAAATTTGAAATCTGAACATTAGTTTCCCGAGAAACAACAATCAAACTCTTAGCTCGGTGAATTACTATCCTGACAAAGTTGTATTGTGAATTTGATAAATTTTTCCACCACACATTAATTATGCATTTTAGTACATGTTTGCTTAGAACAATCGTTGCTTCTGCTGTAAGTCGAGAAAGTCTAATGAAAATTTACTCTGTACATTGCATTGCGTGAGTATTTCCCATAGACTTGGATCCGATTTATGGCTCCTTGCACTCTCTATTTACGGATTTATATTTTCTTTTATGGTTCATTTTATCACCTCCATGACGTAAGACGTTTTCATCGGAGCACATTGTGTTGTTTACATGTACATCGTACTTCGCAGGTAATAAGCTCAAATGCGAATCATTTCCAGTGAGATTCGATTTCATTCATTGACGATTCTCAAACAGAACACCTAACATACGACTGTTGAAAATCGGTGAACAGTGCACAAAATTTCACATTGAAACTTGAAGTCAAATTATACCTTTTACTAAATTCAGCCCAAAATACTTCTGGTTCCAAACCGATCCAAAAAAGCTGGATGCTGCGCACTGCTACTGTTGTTGTTCCCATCTCCGAGCAAAGAATGCTGATTTAGCAATGAACTATAACTGAGGAGTTTTTTTTCTCCCCCTCACCTCCAACGAGAAAAATAAGCAAAACAACCCGTACCTTGATCTTGAGGCTATTTTTATTCAGATAATTCATCCAGTGACCCACTTCTGGCGATGGATGGTTTTTCTTCTCCTAGTGAAGCGCTCTTGTGCACAGCGCATTTTATCCCGAGTTTCGTCTGCTTTGTGTTGCGGGCTACGAAGAAGAATTACCTCCACCTGTGTGGTAGACGAATTGTAGGGAGACTATATCTAAATGTGGGTGATTATTCTTCTTTTTTCGGGGGCATCTTTTCACCCCATCTTTGATAGATTAATGCTTGCTTAGATAAAACTTTCACAACGAATCAGCGCTTAATTATCCTTGTTGGGAAAGTTTTTCTCTTAATGTACACCTTGTCATAACTTCATCCGACAATACCATTCACAATGCTCGCTAGAAAACTCTTGATGATGGACTCGGAACTACCAACTTTCATGCCCCAGATGCAATTACCTCTTCCAACACGTTCGGAGCGTAATAATTTGTCATAAAGTGTTCGCCTGTGAACGACGGAAACGTGACTCTGTAACACACATCGATTATGGGATCGAAAGGGCTGTATTACTACTCTTTAAGTTCAACAAATGGACCAATGAGTGAACCGATGGTAGGTAGATAAACATTGCACGTTCGAGGCGAACGGAGTGAGCGTGAGTGTGAATGCACTTGCACCCAAAATCGTAAAGCTGATGCAAGATTCCCCGTCTGTATGCCAATGAATTATCAGCATGAATTTCTGATTAGAATTCAAACCGTTAATTGCATAACGACAGCAACTATTTTGAATGTTGCAATTTTGGTGTTGATTTAATGTGTTTAATAATTTCCGCAACGTTCGCATATATTTACCTTACTCAATTTTCTATTAACGATCTACAATGACTCAAATCCGTAATCGTACTCCACTATGCAGATCTTCTTTTCCTTCTTTTGAAAGTCGAAAACAAGCTTGCGGAACATTTAGATAAAATTATAGTGTCATATGAGAGTTAAAAGGTTTGCTATCTGTTTTCAGAATAATGGTTTTAATTTCTCTAAAAATAGCGAATGTATGTGCTAATGTATGAAAATTGACTCAAATCCATAGTCGCACGCTGGTTGAAATCTCTACTCGATTTCGAAGGCGTTGGCCAATTTTCTAAATCCTTCATTATTATGGTATCCCTTGTTCATTGCAACTATCTTTAGGTGTCTTTAGCCTTATCTACGAGTTTTTGGGTGTATTCAGAAGGTATATTGATCATTTTTTTCATAAGTTGATTTTTAAAATCGTTGTTTTTAGAAATTTAATGTTTCTAAATTTCCTACACAAATAACTTCCTAAGTTTTTTACTGGGACGTCTGACGTCGGAAGATTGTGGAGGAATATCAATATCTTTTGAGTAATTGTAATGTAACCATGTGGGAACTTCATATGTCTTGAGCTCTGGGTCATTGTCTTGGTAAAACTTGAATCCTCGATTCCATCTTATTTTGTTCACACTTTGCTACATACTACACCTTCAGGATGTTCAAGTAAGCATTCTGATCCATTACATCATCGATAAAAACCAAATTGAGCAAACAAAAAGTTTGTAATGCGCCTAGGAAGAACAGCTTGAATGCCCGAGCACAGAGGAATAAACCGTATATCAGCAAAAGATCAGTAACTCCAATTTGATTATTCCAAACAGCATGAAACACCTCAATGTCTTACTGGTAAGATGTTATTTCCATAGATGGATCCTTATTTGATATTTTTGACTCCGATGGTTATCGTTTCGTTTGGAAGAAGCTAACGATGAATTAAACGTAAAAAAAATTAAATTCAATGTTAAAACATGGTGGTGGGATGATATGAGGTTGCATGACTGAGGAATTCAGTTTTCATCGATGGTGCATTGGGTCAGAATGTTTACTCAATCATCCTGAAAATATAAAGCAAAGTGTCAACAAAATGGGATGGAATTAAGGACTTAAGTTTTGCCAAGACAATGAACCAGGGCTCAAGACATATGAAATTCGCACATGGTTACATTACAATTACTCAAAAGTTATTGATATTTTCCACAATCTTCCGACCTCAATCCCAGTACAAAAAAAACTAAGGAAGTTATCTGTGAATGAAATTTAGAAACCATTGAATTTCTAAAAATAACGATTTTAAATACCAACTTATGAAAAAAAAATTATAAATATACCTTCTGAATACATTAAAAAATTCGTAGATAAAACTGAAGAAAGCCAAAGATAGTTGAAATGAACAAGGGATACCATAATAATGATGGAATAAGGAAATTGGCCAACGCCTTCGAAATCGAGTACAGATTTCATCCAGCGTACGATTATGAGTTTGAGTCAATTTTCATACACATACATTCGCCATTTTTAGAAATAATAAAACCGCTCTTCTGAAAACAGACACCAAACTTTTTAACTCTCATATGACACTATAATTTTATCTAAATAGAATGTTCCGAAAGCTTGTTTTCGACTTTCAAAAGAAGGGAAAAGAGCTCTGCATGGTGAAGTACGATTACGGATTTGAGTCACTGTATGTTCGCGCCCGAAAAATTATCGCAGCAGTTCATATTTCATGTGTTCTCAATCAAACAACAACCGCTAGGCAACGCCGTTAAAACAATATGCTAGTAATGCTTGTTCTTATGGTAACCAAACAAATCTTGCCAAGCAACCGTTAAAACAAATATAACAGTGAATATGATTGGTCATCCCAAATTCTTCGAAGGGTATAAAAAGAAAGCCAATCTAGGATTTGAATGATTAGTTATCGAACCTTCCAAGTGAAAGGTAGAAGTGGCAGCAAGTGAACCAGTTCCAGTCCGCCCAGTGCCAGGTTTCACCCAAAATTGATTTTTAGCTCACGTTTTGTCATCGCGATTTATTACATTAATGAGCCTAAAAATAACAGAAAATGTCATTACTCTCAAATACTGGTAAGCAGTTGTATAATATATATGATACAGCAATATAAGATTAATACGAGCGAGCGAAACAAGAGACAAATAAGTCTTCCGTATACTTCGCCACATACAAGGCCCAGACCGAGGTAGATATAGCTCTCCTTTATACTCACTTTCCAACTTCATTTTATAATCAGATGCCATATTATCACCCATTTACTCAACCGCATCATTAGCTATGTGGATAGCGGGGTTGTGTAAAACTGCTTGCACTCCAGCCGGCCTAGGTTCGATCCCCGTTGACGTCGTTATGAGTTTTTTCCTGGGTGCAGTCCCAAAAAAGATGAAAAAAGAGAAAAGAAAGAGATGTCTACTTCCATACATACAAACATTTGAAAGCGTTCGGGGACAGATGATTTTATTTGCCCATTTGCTCAGCTACCAGAACTCGGAAACGATCGCAAATGCAGGCCGTGACCGGGATCTGATAAAGTGGGATTTCCCTTGTAAGTTCATGGCTAATATTGACATAGGCATGGGGTTCAATTCCCGATCGGTCCAGGGTCTTCCCGGGTTGGAAACTCTCTCGACATGCCATGGGTTAAATACGTTAAGTTGATAACATAAATTGTTCTTCAATTAGGAATCTATGTTTGTAATATAACCAGTCCGTTTGTTTTGTTTTTTACTTCAATGTGCTTACTGGTTATTTTAATAATTGTTACATAAAGATCAACAAGAGAACTCGTACAGTACAAACTTTTTGAGGTGATCATCATCATTATTTCATTATTTCATAAAACGAGGAAATTATTGTCTTTTGAGTGTATGTGTGTCCGTGTATTTTTCTTGTCAAGACTATGGTGATGATGGTATTTTTTTTTTTTTTTTGCTTTTATATATATCTTAGTTATTCAATTAAATTTAAAAAATAATTGTGAAGTCTGCAATAGTTTGAGCCCGCGCGCGTTGGCAAACATAGAGAAACGTGAGATTGAACAAAAGCAAAAGAATTTTTGATCGAATAAAACAAAGTCATTCCAAGGGGTTTAATGTGGAAACCTGAGGTAAGCTAGGGATAGCTCAATCGGAATACTTGTAAATTCATCTTCTCAACAGATAATTATATCAAGATTTTTCTGTGTTGTGGCGGATCTCATCGCAGATTCAGGTTGACACGTTTATACCCCAGGTTGAATGTAGGGCCTGAAGTATCGGCTGGAATTAGGCTTAGGTTTGCTCAGCTGTCTGGTCTCGAAAACGATTAACAGACCGTTGTCGGGTATCCAGTGAAGCGGGAATTCCTTTGTAAATTCTAGGCTAATGCTGACATAGGTATTGGGTTCAATTCCTGATCGGTCAAGAATTTTTTCGGGTTGGAAATTTTCTTGACATGCCTTGGGATATGTGAAGTGATGGGTCTGAAGTGTCGGCTAGAATAAGGCTTGGGTTTGCTCAGCTACTAGAACTCGGAAACGATCGCAATTGCAGGCCGTGGCCGGGGATCTGATAAAGCGGGATTTCCCTTGAAAATTCATGGCTAATACTGACATAGGCATTGGGTTCAATTCCCGATCGGTCTAGGGTCTTCCCGGGTTGGAAATTCTCTCGACATGCCATGGAATGAATACTTTAGACAAAGGCTTAAATTGTTCTATCGATTAGTAATCTATGTCTGCGGGATAACCAGTCCGTTTTCTTTTCAATTTAATGTGCTTACTGGTTAGTATGATGTAATAAACTCAGTAACTCAATTATTATCAATAAGATAACTCGTCCCGCTCAAGCCTTTGTAGGGGAAAGAGGTGGGACCATCATCATCATTTTAAAAAAATTTGACGCTTCAAGACACGAAAAGGCGTGATTTTTGCTGAAAATGAAATTCCGAACAGTCTCAAATTCCGAACACTTCATTTTTAAATGTAAATTTACTAAACTTTTAAGTTATAAATAATTAAATATAATAAAAACACAGACAATCTTCGGGGTATAGGCTTCTTCTTGACATCATTCACAGGTATCGATACAGCCTATTATTTATAATATTAAACATTTGCAAAAAAGTGAAAGTCAAAACCAAAGATAAAATGTTTGCGTTAGCGAACTCCGTTAAAAAACAAACATCGCTCATTTTTCAGTTTTCGTAGTTGTTTCAACTATTTTGTTTACTGTTTTCATGTCAAGTGCTAGAGAATGTAAGAATCTACAATAATGGATGAAAAAATGATATTTTATGCAGAAATATTCATTGAAATTAGTATTGAAGTAGTGTTCGAAATATGAATCAAGTTTCTACGCATGATTCAAATTCCGAACACTCCATTTTCAAATGTAAATTTACCGAACTTTAATGTTATAAATCATTGAATAATCAAACCCTGGCATTCTTTGGGTTATAGCCTTCATTTTAACACCAATTACAGATATCGATAATAGTGTATAATAATACAAGTCGGACTCGATTATCTGGAATTTTAGACTCTATTATCCGGAGTATTTTATTTTTGATTTTCGGAAATTTTGAATAATTTGTATAATAACTCAATACTGGATACCTAATATGGGTATCAAATGAAAGGGCTTGACTAGTAGAATACAGTTATTTATGAAAAATGCACATCTAAGACTCAGAACCCCATCAATATGGGTATCAAATGAAAGGGCTTGACTAGTAGAACACAGTTATTTATAAAAATTGCAAATCCAAGATGGCGGATTACATATTTTCTCAGAATCCCATCATTATGGGTATCAAACGAAAGTTCTTGACTAGTAGAATGCAGTTATTTATGAAAAATTCAAATCCAAATTAGCGGCCACTACAAAATGGCGGATTACATATTTTCTCAGAACCCATCAATATGAGTATCAAATGAAAGTGCTTGACTAGTAGAACACAGTTATTTATGAAAAATGTAAATCCAGGATGACCGCAGTTACCAGTTCAATTTATCTTGCCCTGTTTGTATGTATGTTTGAGTGTTTTGTAGGGTTGTCCCACATTAATAGAAAATTGTCCCCGTTCCTGTTGAATGATTGATCTGAAATTTGGAACATACATTTAATTCTACTGAATCCGCCATTTTGTAGCAACCGCCATCTTGGATTTTCAATATCATAGAATACGCAGTTTTATGATGACACCAGAGATAAAGATGTGTTCCAAATCTCAGATCAAACGGTCAACAGAAAGGGGTTAAATTTCTATTATTGTGGTACAGCGCCACAGACAAAGTTACAGAGTTGCAAAGCTACAAAGTCACAAACATACAAACGGGTCAACCTAGATAAAACCGTTTCATAAATAAGTGCAATCCATAATTATATTACGTTTACCGAGAGAAAATTGTTTTTTCATGACTCGATTATCCGGAGTGAAAAAAAATCAATACTCCGGATAATCGAGTCCGACCTGTACTAAGCATTTGCAAAAAATGTGACTGTCAAAACCAGTGATAAAATGTTTTGAATTTACTAACATTCCGTAAAAAACAAGCATCGCGAAATTTTCGGTTTTTGTAGATGTTTTACCTATTTTGTTTGTTGTTTTCATGTTAAGTGCTAGAAAAGATAAGAATCTACTTTACCTGGATGATCGAATGAGCTTTTATGCAGAAATCTTTATTAAAATTAGCATTCAACACTTTCATCGTCCCGTCACCCAGATATGGGTGACACTTTCCTCTTTCAAATTGAATAGAATTTTTAAAAGGAATTTGATAGAATAAGCACCTAAGGGTAACTATAGGATATCTGGAAAAATAATAAAATTATAGCCATATCATTAGAATGTTTATACTATACCCCGCAAGAAACTAAGAAAAAAGTCGCTTTGGGCGACTGTCTTTTTTGAAAAAAAATGCAGGAAAACTAGATTTCCCATATTCCCATCTTCTGTCCGATAAGCTACCGCAATCAAAACATCTCAATTTTCAGAATCATAACTCAAAAACGAAAAAAAAATTACATCTCTCATTTTTGGATATATTATGTAAAAAAAAACCTCAGCTCTCAAGAAAAAAACATAAAAAATATGGAGCCCTTGGTCCCGAAACCATATAACAAAAAAAGCAAATACAATAAATAATTACAAAAACAAAATACATTTTTTTTGTGAGTATAACATTTTTCCAAAATAGACTAATTGACTTCAATTTGATATATCGATCAAATAAATCGGTCCAGTAGTTCAAAAGTTATGATTTTTTTAGAATGCATTTTCGCTGTTCGGAATTTTAGACAAAAGTGTTCGGAATATGAGTCAGTGGCAAAAATGGTGTTTGGAATTTGAGACAAATGTGATTAAACTTTTTTTTAGTTTTTTACCTTGAATATGTATTTATAAAACAATTTTATTGCCGTCAAATGAAAAAGAAAGCTCTATTGTATCCGAAAATCAAATTGATTTCACGAAAAAGTACCATTTTGAATAATGAGATGCTGTATAATGACTATCAGAGCTTAAGTGTTGGGAATATGAGATAAAACCTTTCATAGAAGTATGCTTCCAAATCACAGTAGTAAAATCTTACTGTTGCATGTTCTGGGGTTCGATCCCATCTCAAACGGAATATAGGAGCAAAGCAGTTTATAATATATGATCGATATCTGAGTGGAAATGAGAAAAACTGGTGTGAGTTAGCAGCGCAGTTAAATCGTACAGTGAGAACTAAACCATATGAACGAAAAGCGCTGATAGTTTTGGACGATTCTCTTCATAAGTAATTTGTTGATAAAAGCCCGAAGATGCTGACATATACGTGATAAGGTACACCGGGGTAAGTGTGCCATCGGGGTAAGTTGATCAATTGATTTTTATAAAATCTACTGTACAATCGTTTCGATCTAAATGAACGTCTTATAACGAATCGATCCTTAACAACACCCCAGAACCAATACTACAAACAAATCTAGTGTATATACACATTTATGAAGCGCAATAAGCGAAACGTCATTTCCAGAACTAGAAAAAGTTTGTTTGCGACGTCGATGTAAGCTTCAGTAGGCACTAAAAGGAATTGTTAAAACTTTTTTTTTATTTTCAGACAACTATAACAAAGTATTAAACAAGTCTAGAATGAATAACAAATGATTCAAGCATTATAAGCCAATATGTTCATCATAATACACTTCCCCAATTGTTTGATTTAACTGCGGGAAGTGGATCTTTTTTGTTTACTTAGAGTGCAGCATAATTAGTTGGCTCATTTCGCTACTTGTTGGTTCAATAGAAAATTCAATTTATTCCTTATGCCATTCCAGTAGCAATGGCTCGGACATAGGTGAAGAAAAGGTCGACACCGGCATATTCTAAAGCTTCTTTAGATGCGGCCATTGACGCTGTAAAAGGTAAAATAGAGACAGTGTCCCAAGCTGTACGATGCTATCTTGTCCCCAGTTCTCTACAAAAGAGATTGGACGGACAGAGAAGTACTACAGAAGGAAGACCCACTGCGATTCCGTTTAATGTCGAAGCTAAAATTGCCTCGTGCATTAAAACGATGGATAAATGGGGTTTTGGCTTTTTCCAAGACCGAGGTTCTACAGGCCATCGCACGGTATCTGACTGAAAACAATATTTCCAATCCTGTCAAACATTCTTTGTCTGGAGATGAATATTTTCATCATTTCAAGAAACGTCACGGTTTATCACAAAAGAAGGCTCAATCTATTGATATTGCCCGAAAGAGATCTGTCGATCCATTATAATGGCCCATTATTTTCAACTCCTGGAAGAGTAACTAATGGAGTTCCTCCTGATCGAATCTACAATGTAGATGAATCTAGTTTCTGTCTTGATCCTACTCGTGTGAAGGTTGTTGGAGAGAAAGGTAGAGCAGCACACCGTGTAACAGCAGGACATGCCAAAAAGAATAGATAATAGTATTGATGGGAGGGAATGCAGTTGGTGGAAAACTCCCACCTCACACAAGCCACGTGTTCCAATTGCCAAGTGATTATAATTTTTTTAAATATGGATTTACTTTGAAGGTAAATAAAATGTGTTTTTTCTCAATTGCCTTTTAATATATACACTATTTGAGCCAAATAAAGTTAATATGAGATATTTTCCTTATTTTCTTCTATGATTCTGAATTATTATTATTATTATTATATAGAGTTATGGAACTTCTCAGCATTGAGCTGGAATATTCACCTACCCCCGGGCTTCTTAAATGCCAAAGGGGGATTAGGCTCTGTGGTATTTTTTTTTCTTTTTTTCTCTTTATAATAGTGTCTGCACAATCATCGTGTTCTAATTATGGTGATTCAGGAACCGTCGCACTATGTTACACGTTCCAAGAATCACCGCTATCTGCATAACCGCAAGCTGCTCTGTTACTTGCAGCTCCTCCAATGACTGCGTGAGAGAGTGTGGAACTAAACCAGTAGCAGAGATCACTACTGGTATAATACGGATGCCTTTCAAATGCCACATTTGTTTTAGTTCTTCTGCCAAGTCGTGATACTTGGTTATCTTGGCAGCAAACGTAGATTGTAGATTGTGGTCTAACGGTACTGCAATGTCTATTATCAGCACTTCTTTCTTATTTTTATCGTAGACCACAATATCAGGGCGATTAGCTGGTATTCGGACATCCGTAATAATCTCGCGATCCCAGTACAACTTGTAGCAGCTATTTTCCAAAACCGGATCCGGAATATACTTGTAGTAGGGTACCAACTGATTTACCAAGTTGCGTTTTGATGCTAGCTGTTGATGAACAATCTTGGCAACCGAGTTGTGACGATTGAGATAACCTGATTCGGCTAGCGCTCCACAGCCGGCTATGACGTGTTCTATCGTCTCTCCTACTTTATTGCACTTTCTGCAACAGTCAACAACGTTTTCGTGCAAGATGTACTTCCGGTAGTTTTTGGTCGCTATTATCCGGTCCTGGATGGCTACCATAAACCCTTCTGTTTAAGAAAAGAGTTCACCTCGCACCAGCCACGTGTTCGATAATACTTTGTCGATATGCGCTTGCTCTAAACGATGGGGGTGTGTCCCATGAAGTTCCTTTTGCTTCCATGATGTTGTTTTTTCTTCTATGGTCTGCAAATTGCAGCTAAGTTCGTACTGCTCCTGCGCCAGATGCAGGGTACTGAATCCACGGTCCGCTTCACAGACAGCGCGATAGATATCGTGACGGGTTTGACTTTCCACGAAGTAACTCCGCAACTGCTGGATCTGGGAACTGCAAAGCGCTCTAATGTCAGTGACACCTCTTCCACCTTCAACACGTGGCAAGGTGAATCTTTCTATGGACGACTTTGGATGGTGCATACGGTGCTTTGGGAACGTCACTCTCATTGCTCTTTCTATTGTTTCTAAATCGGTTTTCGTCCACTTCAGCACCCCGAAACTGTACGTGAGTAAAGGAACGGCAAACGTATTGACGGCTTTGATTTTTTTGCCGCCGCAGAGGTTTGTTTTCAAAACCCGGTTGATCAAGAATTGTTCCTGGAGTTCCTTCTTGAAAACCCGATTGATCAAGAATTGTTCCTGGAGTTCCTTCTTGATTTTTGTGTGACAAATCCCTTTCAATTGCAGAAATCCCAGGTACTTATAGGATTCGCCTTCCACCAAATCTTGAATCACTTCACTCTCGTTAATGCGGAATCCTTCAGTCTCCACCAATCGTCCACGGTGGAGCTGTACTGCCTTACACTTTTCGATTCCGAGTTCTATCCGCACATCGGAACTAAAGTCGCTAACACACTGTAGAAGACTATGTAGCGCTTCTGTTGATTCCGCAAACAGTTTCAAGTCGTCCATATAGAAGGTATGGTTTATTGTCGTTGTTCTGTTGATATGGTAGCCATGGCTGCTTCGGTTGAGTGCTCTGCTCAAGGGGTTCATCGCAAGGCAAAACCACAAAGGACTGAATGTGTCACCTTGGAATATTCCCCTGCGAATATTGAGAGTTCTGGATCTCAACATAGTTGTTCCGTCGGTGATACTAAGCGAGGTGCTCCTGTTTACCATTGCGTGTTCCATAAACCTGATGACGCCATCATGTATCTTGTACATTTTTAGTACCTTTATCAGGTACGTATGCGGTACTGAGTCGTATGCTTTTTTATAGTCAATGTACGCCATACTCAGGTTCCTTCTGTTTCGGCTTGCTTGTCCGACGATGACTGCATCGATAACGACTTGATCTTTGCAGCCCCGCGTGTTCTGTTTACAGCCTTTCTGTTCTTCTGTTAATATTTCGTTAACTTCGCAATGGTTTTGTATCTTTTTATTAATCACCGACGTAAGTAGCTTGTACAGGCTCGTTAGACATGTTATTGGCCTGTACTTCGCCGCATTCGCTGTGTCTTGATCCTTTGGCATCAGATGAGTAATTCCCCTGGTCACGAACTCCGGTGTTGTATGGGGATTTTCTAATACCTTATTGAAGCACTCTGCCATTCGCCCATGAGTTGAAGAAAACTTTTTGTACCAGAAATTGTGCACGAAATCTGGTCCTGGCGCAGCCCAATTCCTGGAATATCGAATGGCTTCGTTGATATCATGGGCGGTTACCATAACGGCAGGCATTGCTTCAAGTCCGTTTCCATATTCCTCTTCTTCTGCCAGCCACATCCTGTTACTTCGGTGTTGAATAGGGTTCTCCCATAAGCCTGACCAAAACTGGGTAACTTCGTCAATCTCAGGAAGACCACCATCGTAATTATTGCGTTTCTTTTTGATGCGGCTGTAGAACTCCCTTTCGTTCATACTGAACATACGATTATCCGCATGCCTTTTCGTACATTCCGTATAACGTCTTAACCTTTTTGATAGAGCACTCAACCGTTGTACATGGGTGTCGAGGATCTCAATGATGCGGTTTTCATTAAGATCAGAGAGCTCTGCCGGCTTCACAATTTCAGCAACTCCACGAATCAGCTTTCGCGATCGACTTCCCCTCTTGTACTGCGTTAGTCGACCGATTTTTACTCGGAGCGTTTGGATACGACCTTCCAGGCGTCTCATCCAAGCAGGTTTCGGTTTTTTAGAGAGTGCGCGGTTCTGTCTATCGTCTTGGTGAAAGGTGCGCATTCCTAACGTCCGTACAACAGCTACAGTTCCACAATAAACGATAAATTGCAGCTCCTCTAGATTCTCTACCACTTCCAGGTACACAGGTAGAACTTCCTGGTCGAGTACTTGGACGGCATTCGTTAGTCGGTGGGAATACTGCAACTTCGGAATCTTGTGTCGGGTTAAGGGGTCCGTTCCGTAAAACTGGGTCACTGCTGCATCCATGTGGAAAGCCAATTCGTTCTTTAATTGACCTCGTTGTTGATCCTCTGCCGGCTCTTGTCCTCTAGGCTCATCCACTGGATCCGGTGGTGGTGCAATAGATTCGCGCCTTTCACTAGCGAACGATGCACTCAGCCTAGCAGAGCTCCTTCTCGACATATCGCTCGATCTTCCACTCTCTCTACGCAGTTCTCGTTGCACTTCCAACTTGATGGCCTCTATTTCAGCCGGGGACAGCATGTTGTGTGACAAAATCGCTCGTTTCCGTGTGTAGAGCTTATTCCGATCTAGTTGGCCGGCAAATCGTGGGAACTGCTCGTTGAACATTTCCAGCATTCTTGGTCTGCCGGACATGTCCGTCTCCAATCTTGTGCAGACATAATAGCAACGAATCACGAATTCATTCATCTCTCTCGTCCACATGATTCGTTGCCGTTGGCGGCCTGTCAATGTGAGCGACTGACGTCGTCCAATCGCAGCATCATTTGCAGGTGCAGCATTGCCATTGTAATTTCTTGTGCTGCGGGTTCTGTTTTGCGTTCGGTTTACGGGCTGAGCCCGATGACTAGGGGTCCGCTCTTGCACCAATTCCTCTAGCCGCTTGCCGCTCGCATGTACGCCCGTTCCAGGACCAGCTCCAGTCCGGGGGCCCTCCTCAGGCGATCGCATTACTATAATTCTCCGATTTCTCAATTGCATTATTGGTAGTTTTCCTTTTCCCGGGAAAACACGGGTTGGCACAGGTTGCTTCTTAGAGTCCTCAACCTGCCTGAAGGACGGTATCTCAGCCGTTCCTAACCTGGAATACAGACGCTGTTGTGGGCCGCTCCTAACATGGAGAACAGACGCTACACTAGTCCCCCTTCCCTGTTTGCATACGACCCAAGGTTCTACCGGGGTTGGTTACCCGATCTTTCCAAGGGTTGCTCGCATCTCAGCTAGTACCTCGTGAAGGTAGGGATCGGAGTTCCTGGGCAGAGGCTGAAGGTCGCAATGGGAACTACGAGACACGTGCACCAGGCTTAACTAACCTATTCGAGGTTTATGGTCAATAACCTCGAGGTTTATGGTCAATTATTATTATTATTAGTATTATTATCCACATGAGCAATCATAATCCACTTACCCCTTAACATAGGGGTAAGTGGATCATCTGGTATTCTTTTTTCAATTCGCTTCTGTAGTGTTCTAGTCAAACCCAAGATCCTAGTTTCATACCTGCCTTCTTTACAATACCCTCAGATTTATTTCATGTTGAGTAGACGGTAAAATACTAATTTTTCAGAATGTAACACTAAGTTGAAGAAGGACTTTTCATTTTATTGTATCCACTTACTCGAATCAAATGCAAAATCGAGCAATTAGAGAGGAGATCGATAGGAAATATTTCCACTCGCGCAGCTCAGTGCAAACAGTTGTTGAATGGAATAAGAGTTTGATATGGTGTATGTAGTATGTTGTACACAGAGAACAAACACAGTTTTATCAGACGCGTATCGGTACAAGCCGACAAATACATGATATACTTTCATTGTCAGATAAACCCGGATCCCAGTATGGACCTGCAGCACAGAAGGAGCGGAGACATTTGTTTTTGGAGCGAAAAGTTAATTCGCTTTGATGACATTGTGCTTTCCATCAAGAGTTAGGGGAACGAACTACTGAAGTAGTAATTTTACTACTGAAGTAGTAAATTAGTTGATAGTTGATTTTTCTATGTTTATCACTAGATGTATTCGATAAAGAGTACGTGCTATTTTAGAGAACTTCTCAGGTTTCCAAAAGACAACTCTACTCATACGCGATAAAATGTTGATAAAAAGTAAGTGAATAAATAATAGAACATATAGATTTATCTCGGTTACATGTTCAGGTTTCCCAAAAATATCGCGGACAGTTACTTCAGTACGTGCGATAAATAATAAAATGTTTGTGTTTGTAATATATGTGTTTGTAATATGTGTAATTTTACAGGTTTTCCTTTTCAGGATACCTAAAGATATTTTTTGCCACGTATCGCAGCACGAGATTCTAGAGTTCTCGTTTCGTTGAATGGTCGACAGTTCGCGTTAACATAATCACATCACTTACCTCAGTGAATACTGATTATTACCTCTCCCCACTAACAACTATCCCTTCCTTGATAAACGCTAGGGAAGCACGCTATAGAGGCGACCCTTCTGGCCTTTGGGCGACAAATATCATACTAACATTCCTTTCCTTCCCCTGGTGACTGTAAGGACGTGGCCTACGTCGTTATTGACCATAAACCTCGAATCACCGAAAATTGCACAACGAGAATGATTTGCTAGTCCCAAGCGTCATTCTGTGTGTTCTTTGTGCAATTTGGTTGGTTCAGGTCAATCACGGAGAGCAACTACGAATTGTACAGTCTACCTAAGCTCAAGCTCGAACTCAATAAGTTTTTTGTTTTTTTTTTATCCCAAAAATGCATAATAAACTTGATCGCTTCTATCAACCAAATTTAAACTCTCTAACCGCGCTATAATTTCTTCTTTGACACCCAACTTCTGCCTTTTCTAATTTCTCTGCAATGTCGTTTTGAACAATTCCTGGTGAGCCTTCAATAAATATTTTCAAAAACAACGATTTTCAATCCACTGTACTTCTAATAGCCAATAGCTTTCACCTTACCATTAATGAGTCAGTCACATAGAAATCTTCGGTCATATTTGTCAACAAGAAATCCAAGAAGTATTTCTGTCGATTATAAACATTGTTTATTTGATTCAATCCAAGACCGGCTATTTTATCAAAAATGAATTGCATAATCTCCGTACTTATGATTCTGGTGCAAAGGAAGATAGAATATTTTCAGCAACTTCAAAGAAGTTCATGTATTGGAAACTGTGGCAACAATTTCGTACGCACTTTTTACAAAAAGTCATTCGAATAAATTGTGACCAGTTACGAGAAAAATGAGCTAAACTGAACTCAGTATCATTTTAACCCCAGATTACGAAGCAAGCATTTCCTCCCAGTTGCCAAAAAGCATACACTTCAAGCCGAACACATAACGAGCAACCAAATCCGTGGCGCCAAAGCAAATATTTCCCGAACGTCGCGAATTGCGGGCATAATATTTCGCACACATTTGTATTATATGGACCCTTCATCCCATGCGAGAACAAACTGATCATCTCGACATGCCGACTAGCGCCGGGCCAAAAGCGACAAAAACGTCACTCAAAGTCATAACGCTCGAGTAAATATTGACGTACGACACATACTCACATCAGCGAATATGGCTTCATGCGCGGGGAGCAGTTACTCCAGAACCGTAAAAAAATCAATTTCCAGGCTCCGAATGTACCCTTCGCCAGTGTCTGTCGGCCCTTGCACTCGATATTTGCGTTATAAAAAGAGCGGAAAGCCTCGAGAGAGGCTTTCCTCTTTTCCTACAGAAGAATACACACAGTTTTTTTTTTGTTGATGCTGTTCTTTCTTGTATCACTCCGGAGAGATGATGATCAAAAGTCAAACCTTGTGCAGCGGTTTCGTCCGTCATCAAGCGAAGCGGTTGTGGTTGTACTTTATCACAACGTTATATCACGCGTCACGATGAGGAGACTGCGTAGCTATTCAAAACACGTTTATCCGTCATGCTGATACGCTGATTGGCGTCAGTTCTCGGAAGATAAGATAACTTTGCTTCAATTCACTGATGAAATACTGGATGACGTGGCTGCTCCGAAAAGTCAAACGCCACATGCGAACCACACGACTCCATCACATTGTGATCAGGGGTTAGTTGGGTTACAATTGAGACAAAGAAACATTTTCTATCGAATTTATCCAAAAATACTCAAATTTCATTATCTTGATGTGTTTTTCAACATGTTTCAATGAAAGCATTCGAAACCAAAAGCGCTCGCGAAAAGCGTTTTCCAATTCGAACGCGCCCGTGCTTGACGAATACGGTTCACACATCGAGTGTGATGCCCCACTTAAAAAACTATCACACGTTCACCCGTAAACTTCATTCCAAGAGATGAATTTTATTATTGAAAATTCTGAGAGAAGGAAGTGCATTAAATATGTATAAACATTCTTGGCGTTGCTCTGATGACTGACGGCTCCGCCGACAGATGGGTTCTCGGCTCCAGTCATCGTTTGCCACCATTCATCTCGAATGGTTTTTCGAGTGCTCTTGAACAATGTGTCTGTTCTGCAGATCGTACGTTTAAAAGGCAACCCAGATCCCACCAGATGTTAGGAGGCGAACCGCGTACGCATTGCATTTGTACACAAACACATGTACCCCATTTCTGCGAAGAAAGGAGGTTTGCTGCCGTCAGAGTTCCGATGGGAGTAGACCCGTAAACTACAAACTATAGCCACTGACTGATGGGAGACCATATTACGATGCTGGTGTGGTGAGCCACCGTGACTGGGTGAATGAAGTTCAGCAGGCACAAGAGCATTAGGTAAGAATTACCAAGAAGCCGTTGATGGTTTCTCGAGAGTGTGGCGATAGAAAACGCTTTTCAAAGCATGATTTATGAATGAATAATTGCTCGGGGAATACGAACCTATTTCAACCATTACAAGTCAACAAATCAGAAAGGATAATGCTATTAGCATATGAAAGCAATGTTACTTGAACTGAGAACTTCGAGATGAATATGAATTATGAATAAATTGGAGTGTGTATCGGCATCCATCTAGATTCCTAGATATGCGTATAAGTTCACGAATCTAACAGGGGAACGTTAAGAAAATTATTGCATTATACTGCTTTAAATAACGATCGATATCTTGAAAATCTTGTTCGAGTTCAGAAATTCGTTTTATTTTCTATACACTCTGTCCAACTTCTATAAGACCAGTTGATGATACTGCTGATTTGTGTCATTATAAACAAACAATGCTGCAATTTATATTCTAGTGTGTGAGTATTGGTGACTACCATACACTTCATGACTTTCATATATGTGCGTGCAAGCGCTGAGCGTAAACGAATGTTTTTGTACTTTTCAAGTGTCAAGTTTCTATAAGACCAGTTACGTTTTCCGTTGTTTTAGTTGTTTTGATCAATAAATCTGAAAAATGCCGAAGGGAAAAGTGCTCATGGAGAGAGAAAAAAGACCAATCGATGCATTTCAACAACAAAAAATGTTGGTATCAGAGAAATTGCTCGTCGGATTGGACGATCCCATTAAGTAGTGCTCAATTATTAGGCGAATCCCCAAGGATACGGTGAAGGAGAGAGATCCACGTGAATCGAAGCTCTCTGATCGGGAGAAGCGGGAAATAGCTAGAACAGCTTCGAATACCTCAAAGTCGCTGATGCAAATAAAGTAATATTTCAATTTAAATGTTACTCGGGTGACAATTCGTCATGTTTTGGTAAAAAAATCCTCATATAAAGAGGGCCTAAAAGGTTAAAGCTCCTCACCTCATCTCACATCGGAAGATGTCTGAGTTTTGCCAAAGCTCACATGAACCGACAGTGGGACATGGTATGTTGTGACAAAGAATGATTCCAAACGAATACATTTAGCTATATACCATAACGAAAAGTTCTCCAATGTATAGGTTATCTCTACTGACGAAAAAGTTCAATTTTGATCGTCCTGATGGTTTCAGCGGGTACTGACGTGATTTACGGACGGAGGAACAGTTTTTTTCAAACAGGAATTTTGGTGGAGGCTCGTGTATGGTTTGGACGAGATTCTTTGCAATCGGAAAGCTCAACATAGCTTTCACATACATGTTCTGGAATTCTCTCTCCTTCAGTTTTTGCGTGAATATCGTCACAAATCACATTCCAGCAAAACAATGCTACTATTCATACCATCAAGGAAACTTAGCAATGAATTATGAATCTTTTTTTTTTTTTGACTAGCCGGCTCGCTCTCTAGACTAGAATCCTGTTGGAAATCTTAGGGGGATCCATGTACGCAAAATTTACAGTGAGGGAAAACGGTACACCACGATTGAAGAGCTCAAGGTCGCAATTTCGGAAACATGGAAAAATATCATGAAATCAGTGCAGCAGAATTTGGTAAAGAGTATCCCAACACGAATTTTCTGGTTATTACTTATTGAGAGTAAATCAGTCGGTCGTTTTGAATTTTTCATTGATAATACTTATGAATTTCGAAATGGTCTTATAGAAACTGGACAGCTGAAATTATCATATTTAAGCACAATAAATAAACAAATAACTCTTTTGAACGAAATTGACGTTTAATATACTTTATTCTAAGCATTCAACAATGTATGAATGCATCTTGTTGAAATTCTAACTGTTTGTGTTGCAACGGAATAGAATCAGGGTGGTCTTATAGAAGTTGGACAGAATGTATACATTAGTAGGTCTTTAATTTCACCTTGGATAATTCCTCAAACTTTTCTTCGTACACGGTCTATCATCTTTTGCACGAGACCTGCCTCCACTTGTTTGACTACCAAATTGCATTTCCGTTTGAATCCTTCAGTTCAATTGCAGGTCCAATATTTTTGACGTAGAACTGCGTCTTTCATCAAGGGTGCCAAAGCAGAAAATAGAAACGTTTTTTTATAAAATAAAGGAAAAGAAGAAGAACGAAGGGGAATATTTGCCTAGAGTATAAACAGTGGATCTCGCTGAGGCAAACTTTTCATCACCATCCTTCGTGAGGACACCTACTGGACAACACCGTTGCTGGGCGAACCGTACGGCGAGAGATCGAGTGCCTTTCTCAAGGCAATAGAGGTGAAGGAGTAATACGAGGAAAGTTTCCCATCAGTCTTTATGAAGACTTGAGACGAATAAACTGAAAAAGTTGAAAGTCTCTTTAATTCAACAAATTAGAAGGCTAACTTTCAGTACCGTTCTAGATGCGAAACAATGAACGTCGCTTGTTCGTCCTTGTTTTGCGCCATCACATGTCTTCGTTTCGGATTGAGCTGTGGACGCGAGAGAATTACTCACTCATTGATGTCTCTAGTCTTGCAACGAACGATTCGTGTTCCGTACACTACAATAGTACAAAGAAACAGCTGATGTGAGCGATAGGCCCAAAAAGGGACGTCCGAGGTCGGTACAGGTTCCAACGTTCTCTATGTTGTTTATGAACGCGTTCAACGCAATCTTCTTTGGAAACAAAAGCGTTCATCAGTCTAAATAAATTGGTTAAATTAATTGGTCTTCATCTTCTTGGATGGCATTTACGTTCCAGTGGAACTTTTGCATTCTCAACGTAGCATTACTTGCGTTATTTTTCTTAGTAGTACTTGTTTGAGATTTCTATACCGAATAACACGCCTTGAATGTACTCTGGAGTGGCAAGCTCCATAATACGCGTGACCACAGTGCAAGTCGGAAGAAATTTCTTTGACGAAAAATTCCCCGGCCAAATCGGGAATCGTACACGAACCCCCGGCATGACAGTGCGGGACGCTAACCACTCGGCCACGGGAGCACCAATTTAATTGGTGCGTATATCGATATGTGAGTCATTTATTGAAGGCCAGATTGAAGCGAATATGTTTGGAACGATGCAAAAAACTCCTAGAACGGTTAAAAAACGAGACTTAAACAACAAAAATAAACTTTTCAGATGGCGAGATGGTCGAAAAAAAATGTTTTTGAAAAAACTGTAATTCTTGAAGTGTCATGCAGTTTTAAGACGTTTTTCATAATTTTTTTTAAAATCCCGATTTCCGGTGATTTTTTGGTTTTCAAAAAATTCAAATTTTCGCGTCTGCAAAACTAGTAAATAAAGTTCAATTGAGCTAACATTTGGATATTTTATCGATGTAACTTTTTTTATTAGTAACATTTTGAAATTTTAAGATCGTTTTTTTCCCACACATTCATTGGCACCCAAATGCCAATGATTCGTGCAGCCACATTTTCGTAAGAAGCTGCAAGCAATGTCACCGCGGCCTTGACCGGCCCGAAGGCACTTTCAAGCACTTTTCAAATAGCTAAAATTTGACAAAAAAAAATTTGGCGTATTTATTCACATGAAGCATGTTTTTCTTACCCGTGAACTCGCTTCACCGTGAAGTGTATACGGGAATAAGACTCAATCGTTTGAACGCACGTCACACCACTTGAATAATCGGTTGCAAAGCTCGAGGCGTAATCATGATAAATTTTATTTGTTTTCAGATATTTTTTTATTATTATTATTTTTTATTGTGATAAAATTTAAACACATTATAGATAATTCAGGGAAAATAACACCTCCCACTCTTGTCACGCACGATCTAAAGTACAACAGCCTTGATCTGTAGTACAATTTTGCGAGAAATAATAATCCGCTATAAAATCAGTTTAAATTCGTTGAAACTGGAACAAGTTGCTAAGTGTTTCACTGTAAACGTACTATTTAGGATCTACTGTGTAAAATCATGCCGGTTAACCAATAAATAAATTCTATATTTGATGAAAAATTCAAATTTTAATTTGAAAATTTTGAAACTCTATATAAATAAAATAAGTAAAAAAAAACTTTTTAAGTTAAACGGTTTCATTGTGATTAAACATAGTAATGTACTAAAAACTAGAAAATAATTAGGCAAGTGGCAGTTATCACACCTCTTCTTCATTATTTTATTTTCTAGTTTTTAGTACATTATCTGTTTCATTAGAATATTTCTATACAATAAAACCATTGTACTGTATTCTATTAGTCAAATCATTTCATTTGATACCAATATTGCAATATTGCAAAAAATACATAGTGTATTCTCCAAGTCAAATCGTTCGTTTGATACACATATCTAATCAACTTTTTTTTTATATATGGAATGTAGCGGCGGTCAAATTGGAATTTTCGAGATCATGGGATAAGCAGTTGTAAAATGACAGCAGAGATAAAGGTATTTTATAAATACGGTCAGTCCCTATTGGTCAAATTTCTATTAATGTGGGACAACTCTACAGACCTACAAACATACATACAAACAGTTCAAGCTAAATAAAACCGTTTAATGAAGTAATTTGACGTTTAGTGATTGCGGCCATCTTGAATTTGTATTTTTTTGGATTTGGATTCATGATCTACTGTGATCTACTATTCTTTCATTTGATACCCATATTAATGGGGTTTTAAGAAAATATGTAGTCTGCTATTTTGTAGTGGCAGCCATCTTGAATTTGCATTTTTCATAAATAACTGTGTTCTACTAGTCAAGCCCTTTCATTTGATACCCATATTGATAGGGCTTGGGAAAACCCATATTGATGAGGTTTTGAGAGAATATGTTATCCGCCATTTTGTAACGGATGCCATCTTGGATTTTAAAGATCAAAGAAGTGTTCCAAATTTCATAACAATCGGTCAACAGAAAGGGGGTCAAATTTCCATTAATGTGGGTCAGCGCTACGGACAAACATGTTACAAACATACAAACATATTACAGGGCAAGCTAAATAAAACCGTGCAAAAAAATAAAACAGTTTTTTTCGCTGCACCAGAAATATTGTTTTATTTTTTGCGTAACCAAAGGCTCAATAAAGTGAATTTACAAAGCAGTGTTAAAAAACTTTCAAAGGTAAATATGTGTTATTCCTCAAGTAAGGAGTATGCTCACTGAAGTTGGAGCCGATTCGTTGCCTAGTTCCCAAGGCCTTGTAAAGGGTTAAGGAGAGAGCCCGGTCTGGTAGTTCGAAAAAATCTAATTTTTGTTTTTTACTTTTTTTGGGAAGCTTATGCCCTCAGAAATGTTGACAAAAAACGACTTTTTTGTTATTTGATTTCGTTGGAAAGTTACAGCCAGAAGTATGAAGTCACCTCATGGGATATAGTATTACTGTACGAATTTTTAAACAAGTTTTTGTGTTTGATTGTACTTCATGCTTAGGGTGGCCGTCTTACCCCGTCCTCCCCTGATGACTCGAGGAAAGCTCGTCACTTCAGCTTCAATCATCGTGAAGGAATGCATAGACGTCCAAGCGTTTCCTGTTCCCGAACAACATTATAGGAAGATGTCGCAGCTATGCTGATGATGTCATAAAGTGATGATGTTGATGTGCAACGATATTGCTGAGAGAGGTTGATGGTGTGAGTGTATCCAGCTCAGTTGTCCTTGACTACAACAAAGGATTATGACGCATATGACAGTCTTCAATTCCACATTCCACTTGGAGCGGCACGGCTTCGATCGATGAGTTGAAACGACTGTTGGCACTGCCATGTCTGCGCCTGGTTCAAATGGCCTACGTGTTTAACCTCCTAGCAGCCTATCGGCATCGGCAATCGAGTTTGTCACACTGGACCAAATAATCGGCACTATCTGGCCGGTCACATAGCATGCAATGGCTTTCCAAACTCATTTTCGAATCCACGCCAGTAGTTTAACCTCAAAATCTTCGAAGATTTGTTTGGGAAAATCGTGTTTCAGGGCGCTGAAATAGACCTCATTGATAGCAGTTGAAATTCACACAACTTATTTAGTTTTTATATTATCATATCTTTTGATTATTTATTTTTTGACTATTTGGTATTTTCTTCAATGATACCATTTTTTTTTTTCCAAAATATATTTTTTATTATGGCACATGTGGCGTTAGCCTGACGGGGCCGGGAGTCCAATATTTTGACAATTTTTGTCTTACAACTATGTTAGTGATATGTAACCGATTATTCGCGGTTGGCTCGAGATTAGTATTACAAGTGTTCTCATAATTGGTATGTTGCAGTCTTCGATGCTCTATACGTGTGCCCGACACGGGCTACTTCCTATTGGGATGCAGCTGACCATTAATCAGCAACGCTCCCTAGTCTGTACCCCATATCTAGCGTGGTGCGTCTTTCTCGACTCGAGGAATCCAGAAAATGGTCACTAGCCGGCGCAATCATCAGTTCGTGTAGAGTTGTCATGAGCGGTACAACCTTTGGCTCTTGTTGAATGATCAGTGGACTGCACAACCTTTGGCCCGTGCATCTGTAAAGAGTGTGTGTATGTATTGCCGCGACTAAGTAAAAGTTTATCGAACGGATAGGAGGGATATGAAACAGGGACACAACGAAGGAAACATCATTAAACGTTGACATCGGCGTTTCTGAGGAACAGGTATAGATGAAGCAGAAGATCAGGATCCCGGCTACCTAATTCCCCGGAATCGAGCAATGAGAGGGAACCCATGTTAAGGTAATCTTGAATAATGTTTCGACCAAAACACTCAATAGATGTCTTATTCTTGTTAGGAAATCAGATGAGCGTTTATCAACTTTCATTGAGCGGATTGCCTCTATTGAGCTGAGACTGTCTGAAAAAATAAAATAATGGTCGATGGGCAGTGTTTCAATGATCCCTAGAGCATAGTATATCGCACCCATTTCTGCGACATACACGGAACAAGGATCTTTGAGTTTGAAAGAGGCACTGGAATTTTCATCACGGTCGTCCTGTCACGGTCGCCATGTAAACGTGAAGAAGGAACTTACGCCATTCAGTGGCGTCGACTTTCGGATTTGGTAAATTAATAAACACAAACGCTATTCGTACAAGCGTCGCCTCTCTACTGTATTCTGTCAACTGACATCTGTTTTCAAAGAAAAGACTCTCGGGGCTTAAATACTAGTTTACAAAAATAGGCTTAAACTCTACACAGAATATTTACAAATTATGCTGGGCGGAGCATCGCACCAGCAGTTAGAGTGGGCTGTGATGGCCTTGGTCAGACGCGTTCTTCGGAGAGAGAGAGAAAGCACTTCTTTGTGGGTCAAAGTAAATAGGAAAAGAAAGTGCTGAAACATGTGTGCCGGATGCGCGCCACATGTTTGGTTAAATTTCTGCTGCTAGCTAAACTCGCAGCGGGGCGGAAGGAAGACAAACTCGCCGCTGCCCTTGGTGCGCGTCGAGTTATACAATCATAAATAGTAAACGAAATAGTATAAGTGATGAGTTGGGTTTAAGCGTGATCATATTACAAGCTCGTCGGCTGAACAAAGCCATGTTTCACAGAGAGAAAATACATCACAGTTAGAACTGTGAACTAAAAATTTAAATTGGTCTAGTTTAGGGATGATACTTCTGTAATTCCACTGTATGACAGTGGTCAAATCCTTGACCTCTTGCGCTGAATTAGGCATCGAGGGAAATGAACGCTGCTAAAAAGCCACATTTTTCTTTCAAAAATGTTCTCACAACCGGAAGCAAACATAATACTATGCTTTTAAGAGGATCATTTATATTTAAAGCATTTAAAATGTTATCCACAAGGTCTGAAAGCGCAAGCAGGCCAGGTAGTGGCTGTTGCTTCGACCGCGAAAATGGAACAGACGTGTTCGTTGTTGTTCCGGGAAGTGCTGAGGACCCCTGGTTGGTAGCATGACCACGTAAACCGGGAGGTACTTGCTTCGGCCTATTATCAGCACGTTCTATTATTAGCACGAGGCTTCATTCCAACTTGGGAAGTTTCGGTATTCTTTCTGGGGAGTGATGGAAAAGAAGTAATTTTTCTTTTCCTGATGGCACCCTGCGATGTACCGGAACATCCGGCATTGGGAGCGTCAGCAACAGGCTCGTCGTTCTGCAGAATGGAGTAGGGATTGTCCTGTGTCGTTGGCACGGAACTCTTAAGCATTTCTGCAAAAGTCCGCTTGGAACGTTCCTTTAAGGAACGCTTGAGTTTTTCCCCTCGTTGTTTGTACACCGGGCATTGAATAAGATCATGAGGAGTCCCGCCGCAATAAAGACACTTGTGCTCTTTCGCGCAAGGATTCTCATCATGGCTCTCTCCACAATCTGCGCAACGTTTTTTATTGCAACAATAGGCGGCCGTGTGACAGAGTTGCATACATTTGTTGCATTTCATTACCCGGGGTACAAACAATCGAACAGGTAAACGAAGTGCCCCTATTGCAACGTAATTTGGAAGGGCGGAACCCTCAAAAGTCACACGAAAAGAGTTTGTCCGATTGAGAATTCTTTTGTCATTTTTATGTGACACAGATTTCAGTCGATCGCATGCAATAATCTTCACAGTTTTTAGTGTGGAGTTCTTGAAGCGACCGACACCATCGATTATCTCTTTTCGGTTATTACGCCGTCTATTTCGACGTTGCAACAGGGTACGTATACACCATGTTTTATATAAATTCACTTTTCTTCGATTTGCATTCTATATGAAGTGTAAGTGCATTCGTGTATGTGAAAGTATATATGGAAGAAACAAAACAATCTTCAAAATACCACGGTTTCATGATTTTTTTTAATTTTTTTTATCCCATTTATTTATTTAAGGCTCATTAGCATTTTTAGCTGTAACAGAGCCGAATTTTAATCGTGTACATGTCACATGGTTATCATATCTATAATTAGCACATTACACAGTTGCCATTCGCCAGTATTCCTTCTATACCATTACATATGGTACATTCACACAGTAGCCATTTAGGCGTAAGAGTTATTCATTCTGTTCTTCCATTATCCGGTTGGACCACCGGACAGCGGAGACAGTTGATTGATCATTGTTGAGTTATTTATAGAACAGCAGCCCGATGTGTCTTGCAGATCAGAGCAGTTGTATGGATGAATCGATCTTATTTCGACCGTGGATCGATCTCCATCGCTGATGATTGTTGCGTGGACGTAGCTATTCTATAACAACACAAAGATGGTCAATGAGGGCCCTGAGTTTTGAACTCACGGTCGATCGCTTACTAAGCGAACGCGCAACCAATGTGGGAGACCCCCCACGGTTTCATGATGATTTGAGCCAAATTTCTCATGAATTGTAACTGCTTGTCTTTTATCCGATGACAATTGTACGACTTAATTCAAGTATTTTTGTGGTAAAGTCATAGAAGACAGTCATAGTAAGATCAATATGGTATCGTAAAAATAATAAAAGTTCGTTTATTTCTATGGCCGTGGGGAGTGAAAATGGCTTACTAAATTATCATTTTTATTCGTCTCTTCCGACGTGATTTCATAAATATCCATTGAAAGCTGTCACATTATACTCATAATCTGTGGGAACATCAATAAAATGTATGTTCACAAACACTAACTGAAAATAGCATTTTCATATGGATGTGCAAGACAATTAATCATAAACACAAATATTGACGTCACGATGTGAAAAATAGTAATGGCAGCGAATTCTATGTCGATCGTAATTACATCAGCCTCATCACTTTCATTTCCAGGCAGGGCCCGAAATCTTCGAAGGTGAAAAATGAAGACCGACTCTACTCCCAGTAGCTTCGCTTCGACTAGAACTGCTTCGGCAGTCGTCGCCAACAAAAAATGACTTGACTAGAAAATGAATTGACTAGCGCTGACTAGCGAGGATGACTGGTGAACTAGTCCAGTCAATGGTTATTTTAACTGACTCGACTAATGAAATACAAATCTGCCTCTTCATTCAACTGACTTCAATCCACATTTCCATTCCCCCCTGACACTAATTTTGTACACGCATACGCACGTCCATGTAAAGAGGAACGAAAACTTGATTCCTGATGCAAAAAAGTAGTTACCCCATCAATGGATTTTTTTTTCTACCCGTCGTGAACTCAACGCTACAAAAAAATCTAGCTCACCTGTAGCGTTTGTCAAACCACGGTGAACTCAAACATCGATGCATGCAAACGTGCATGGGAGAGAGAGAGAGAGAGAGAGAGACAGAGAGACTGGGAAGATTGGAATAATATAGTCGAGTCGGTAGAGAGAGATAGCGACTAAACGCCCGACTGAATGTTCAGTCGTTTTGGCGGAGAAATTGCGTGAAGAGCCGAAAGTCATTTACCGGCTGACTATGGATATAGTCAGTCGATTAGTCGGCCGACTATCCTCAGTTGACTATGACTATGCTGAGCCCTGTTTCCAGGACATTGCGTTTGCTCATTAACAAAGTGTGTGATCGGTACTCTATCATACGATAGGTGATGGTTGCACAGTGAGCTCGCTACCATGAACTCGATGAAGAAACGAATTAAAAAAATTATACAAAAAATTCAAGAAAAAATCTAGCGAATCTTCAATGAATGCTATGCATATAAGTAATATAGGATTATTTCCGAATTTGACTGACTGTTGACTGTTCCTCCAATATTTTTCAATCAATTCTGTATCGTAATTTAAGCAGGGACGAACGCAATGAAATAAAAACAGCTCAAATCTAACGATCCGTTCTCATGTGCGGATGAGTTATACGTACGAAAAAAAATTGCTTTGTATATAGGAATATTAACGTTCAGCCAATATAGTTATTGTAAGTAGAGATCATCTATTCAAAAAAGCTTATTAATTGAACTTTGGCCCAAAAATAAATCCTACTGACACAATAACCATGTGTCATGGAGTTTCGCAATAAACAAATAATTTCGCTCTCATTTTCTTTCTTTTGTTGAGAACCCTAATCACCAATCCGAATGCAGGTAATATGTTATTATTTGTCCTCCAAAGCGTAGCTTCATTCGGTCCGTACGAACATATGGATTCCAGCAAGACACAACAAAATCCCGGGAAAATCGAACCACCAATACTACTTTCGATTTTGTTTGACTACTATATTTGATTTGCTTTCCGACAATCCCACCTTCTCCCTCCCCTCAACAGGCCCGAACAGATTGGTTTCACAACCCCAATTTATGCCAGGCTCTCAAGGTTTCCCCCGTAAGGATTGAATATGCCGCCGATTCCTTACCAGCGGCTCGAAGAGCGCCTGTTCCTGAAACGTGAAATGAAACGAACTGAAATTGTGCTCCCTATATTGGAGTTTTCTACAGAGACTCGATTCGAAATGAAATATTGAAAAAAAAAAGAATCGAACAGGGTATATTGTGTCCAAATCCTTCCCTGATGTGTAGCTTTAAGAACGGACCTCGAGCCATACACATGCTGTGGGGTCACATTCGGAGCAGAGATGGCAAGTTTTGTTATTCCCTTCCCGCAGCAGCAGAAGCAAAAATGAGAAGGTTCTATCATAGAAGTCATTATCGATCTGTTTGAGGGGAGGGTTATGTTATGTCACCACCCCAGATGATGCTTCACAGTGAGAAGATTCCAATAATTTTGAAGGGATTTATTCGGACATCCGGTGAGGAATGCCGGAGAAAAATCACACGCAGACATCTGCGAGTGTGCGAGTGATTTCATAAAAATTCATAGCTTCCTCACAGAATAAACAACTTGATTAATTCAATTTAAACAATCCTGGAGGATGGCAATCGTCTGGTTTCAGCCTATCATCGCACTATAGAAATGTCATCCATTTTCCAAGCAGCATGATATCTCTGACTCTGAAAAGCTGAACACCGTACAATAAATCCTTTTTGCGCTGTCATAATTTACTGCCGATTAAAGTTTTATTCGGACCACTCTTTTACCTTCCAGGGATGCGCTGAAACTACCTCAGAGGGTCCGACAATTGTGAAAATTTTTGCAGATTCAGGCAATTAGAAGCAAATTAATTTCGTCCTGTCAGCGCCTTAGTATGTCTTTTTTATATCAATTTACGACACTACGGGTCGTAATAAACCCTAATGGATTTCATAGCGCGGTATAAAGTGAAATGCGAGAACGAGGGCAAAGTGAGCGTACCTTCGAAAGAACCCTCGGTTCATTATTACAATTTTAATGAGAACGTGGTGAAGCTTCGGGTAAAATGTAGTCTTGCTTCCACCATGCATCTCCCAATGGTTCTCGGAAGAAAATATTCCGTATGTATCGCGCTGAAGAAAACGTCGTTTACTCAAAGATTGCCATAAGAAGATAACGTTAATAGGTCACAGAGGGGATGGAAAGAATACCTCAACATCAACAACATCGAAAAAATCAATTCCCTCATTAAATTGGAGATAATGAAGCATGACTACAATTATCCAACATGGCAGAACAAATCCTTCTGCTCGAACCGTGTTCCCTAGTGCGAGTAACCGAATTTTTTAAAGGAAACCATTCGTGTAAATTTGTAGCACCCAGCTGGAACAAATTTCCGAACAAGCTTTGAAAAATCCAAACACTTTACATCAAACACCTCTGCTGGCGCTCTGACAACATTCTCACAGCATAGCATAGCGCTAGCTTTCGGTGTGAAGAATCAAATCTCACGAAGGCACCAAACGCCACCAGCGTCGATGGAAAGCAGCCTTTGACGTCTTCCTCCACGTGTCGTACCAAAAGTCCTTTGAAGCCATGCCAAAAGGCACTCGAGAAGTTGACGTTGGCGGATGGCTGGCGCTCAAAACATTAGATTCAAATTTATTCATTTTACATATTTTGTCGCCTTCCTCCTTCACTCATCTGATCTGACTGAAGACTGCTGCAGGGGGGAATTTTTATAATATTTATTTTTGATCCTCTTGACTTTGAGTTAGGCCTCTCCACAAACGATATCGCTTTCACATCGAACAGCCATCGAGCTTTTCTTTCGTTTTTCTAGGCTTACCGTTTTTATTTCCTCTCGTGCTATCGTGCAAAGGATTTGATATTCAAATAACGAGCAGCAGCACCAGATCACAAAGCAGAAAAGCCTCCCATTTGCGAATGAATGGCCGCGTTTTCCGAATTGAACCATATTGAGAGAGGAAGAAATAAGGAAGCGAAGAATAAATCGAAATAATTGAAAAATCCACGAGCGGATCCATCACACTGTCATTAACTCTGACAGATCGCTGAGCTAAATTTATGTTTGGTTTTTACTGGAACGATAAAGTTTCTTCTATTGTGGTTGGTGAAACAATAGAGTTGGTGTTATTTCAAAATTAAAATTGATTGGAAACGCAATTCTAAAAAAAAAAGACGGGTGGGTAATGTCGGGGACATAACCGGAGTGACGTAGGACTATACAAAGGGGACAGCTTTTGTTAAATATATATTTTAAATATATTGTTTTGTTTTCTTCTCCTACGTGAATACTTACCTATCTACCTGAAACATGGATTAGTTTACTGTTTACTCTTTATGAACATGTTGATGGTTCTGAAAAGAACCTTTGGTGTTGTGTTTTTGTTATCACTCGATATTCCCATCTTGTTCGGTTAAACCTTCCTGTTTAGCTATTGCGTTTGCCACTCGCCACAGCTTTCACAGTTGGAAAATTTCTTCCCATCCAGCTTGTGACATGTTGTTCAGTAAATTACATTTAATGCGACGTGCCGGAGAAACACTTTGCCACTCACTGAAACTAATTGTTGCCTTGATGAGCGCCGAACCGAAGCTGCTCTGTTCATGATGCGGGTTTTCTGATTGTCGTGAGCAGCTTTGCAAGCCAACTCGATCACTTCGGCGGCCGAAACTATATAACGCCGGCTAGGTGGACTGGTGCACTGGTACTAACGCGCTCAGCTATCCTTGCTGAGCAATTGGCGGAAACACCTACGGGGAACTGCACACTAGAGGTGTGCAAATCAGCTCATCATGATGAACAGCTCTGATCATATCAGCTCATCTAAATGAGCTGTTCTTTATGAACAGCTCTTCAGCTCAGTTGTCAGTGCCGACTTTCAATTTGGGTCCCAAACTCGATAGCCACGAAGCCAGTTTGAAAATGTTAAAATTCAAATGAAATTTTTCACACCATATTATTAATTACTTGAAACACGTATTCCAGACTATTATTTACAACAGACTCGGCGAGTACAACATTTCCGACATTTTTACTGAGGCTTTACATTACAATAGAAAGTTTTCTTCAAAAAAAAAAAATCTTATGAGATTTTTGCACCGCCTGCAAACAAAGTGTTTTTCATTGAAATAGAATACTCATTTGATACACAGAAGTTAATTTTCATTAATAATTTGAATTTTAAAAACGTGTTCATTCTGCCTGAGAGCCAATTATTATTTTTGGCGCCCCCTAAACTGGTAAACAAAGCTCAATGCCGTCAACGCGAATATAACAGTTGAAAAGACGAGGGACAAATGAAACTAAACTGATGTCTTAACACGAAGAGCGAGAGTCGGTCAGTTCATTTGAATCTTACAGCTCACACACTCTCTTCAATTCTACAGCTCTTTTCTCTCCTTCATCATCATCAAAGTGAGCTGAAGAGCTGTTTGATTTTTTTGCGAGCTGTTCCGCGTCAACTCACTTCAAAGAGTCGATTCTTCGGAACAGCTCATGAGCGGATGGCACATCTCTACTGCACACCTGCACGGTTCGAGTGAGACTTTGCCTTTCCCTTAACTTGTCCTCCTTTGTTACGTCCACGATGCCAATGCCGTACAACCACACGGGTTTACGGTTTGAAAGAAAATAAGATATTTTTTGGGGTCCGCGTGTTTTATACTCTAGCGGTACACACTCACAGAATAGAGAAAAATCGGCAGACTCAGCCAGAGGGGCGAGTCCAACGAGACGAACGAATGAGCGTTAAAAGGGAGCGATGGCAAAAAAATACATTCATTACGATTTGTTCGCTCGTTGGATTCACATGCAGGCTAAAAAGGGTCCTTTTCAGGATCACAAAATTATATTCAATCTAAAGAGTTTATTGTTTTGTTATCACTCGATATCTTGTTCGGCTAAACCTTTCTGTTTAGCAATTGCGTTTGCCACTCGCCACAGCTTTCACAGTTGGAAAATTTCTTCCCATCCAGCTTTGTGACGTGTTGTACAGTAAATTACATTCAATGCGACGTGCCGAAGCGCCACTCAGTGTCGCATTGGAGGCGATTTTAACCTGTAATTGAACATTTGTGATGACAGTGGTACAGTGTCGACTTTCAATGTGGGGTCATAATTTGGATCTCTATGTTTACAAAAATGTCCAACTAAATAAGTTGCATTACAGGTCCGTCCAATTAGCTAAATGTCGAACTAATTGTAAATTACTGTACTTTCAATCTGGAAACAATTTAAGAATTGGTGAAAATTGAAAAATCAGGAAAGTCCCCAACTATCAATAAGCTCAGAACAACTGCCAAATTCACATACTCATCAGATCCTGGCAAACAAATTATGAAAAAATCAATTTGTGTTTTATTATTATTTTGGATAATGTTTTAGAAAACATTGAACTGTATTTCCTAAACTCTTTTTTGGAAGGTTTAATGGCCCTGAAAAGCGCCCTGTTTTATGGAATGGTTCCAATTTAGAAAACTTAGTACTCGTGGTTTTGAAAAAAAACATTTCGAACGCCCTCGATGCCGCCTTGTTCTGGATTTGCCACCAAAGCAGTTTGTATAAAGAAAAAACTTTTTTCTTCTGCTACCTGATGCCGTTTTGCGATTGCGATTGCCACTCGCCACTCGCTGCAACCGCCTGTTGTTGTCTTGATGTCCGCCGAACCGAATGTGTTCTGTTCCGAATGCGGGTTTTGTTATCGTCGCGAGCAGCTTTGCCAGCTAACTCGATCACTTCGGCGGCCGAAACTATATAACGCCGGCTAGGTGGACTGGTACACTGGTACTAACGCGCTCGGCCTAGCTACCCTTGCGGGGAATTCCAGATCAACACGGTTCGAGCGGGATTTTGCCTTTCCCTTCACTTTTCTTCCTTTACCATGTCCAGACATGGCTGCTTGGGTTGGTTTGTTGATGTGGGGGATTTTTAAGCTGACTGGCTGGCTCGAGAATTACGCATGTGTGAGACTGCGACCAATGTTTCGTTCTTTTTTTTTCTTTTTCCTTTCCAATCGTGCTTCATTCTATTTCGCTGCTGCTCTGGTTGCCCGTTTTGGTCGGTACGATTTGAGGAGCACAAAATGGACCAATCAAAAATGGGCACATAGTGCATTTTGACAATGCTTGATATTTCACAATTATTCAATTATTTATCTCAAGAAAAATGAAATGTTATTCGTTATGATAGATGCGTAGATATATTTCCTATCAATTGATGCAAAAACCATTGCGATCTATTGAGGAATATTCGAGTTATAAGCGTTCCAAATCTTGCATTTTTTCCTACTTGTTCAGTGCCTAGATTTCCATTTCACCCCCTATATCTTCCGGTTAGACGTAGTCCTACGTCAAAAAAATCTGCGCTGTTGGACCTCAAAAAAACGTCCATATAAAAATTTGGCAAATTCTGTCAAGCTTACTCTATAACACATATGGTGTTTCTATAAAGGCAATCAAGAATATTTTAAAAGCTTTGCACGCATGACTACACTAATGCCAGCAGCGTCAGAATTGATTGGAAATAATTATGCAACCCCAGCGGGATTAATTTCTCACTCTTTTTTGTCTATACATTTTGACACGGTTGTTCCAGCTTCGGAACCGAAGCTCCGGAAAAATCAAAGTGAAATGATGGATCATAAACCTTTATCGAGTATGAACCTGTGGAAAACAGATGCGAAAATTGAATGGAAAATTCTCTACATCGATACCTGTGGGAGCTTTATTCAATTACTTTCACGAATATTTTCGCATTATATTTTTTCCGTATGCTTCATCACATTCACAATTTATGATAACCACCTCATATTTGAACGCAAGATGCATTCGATTACTTCCCTGGAAATTGTTTACTATACAGTAGGGTGCTGCGAAAATGGTCATGTCAAATTTCAATAACCGACCATGTACAGCGACTATTTTATGTTCGCAGACCTGAAGAGAATGCTCACTGGCAAGAAATTTAAGACCGGTGATGAAGTGATTACCGAAACTGAGGCGTATTTTGAGGAAAACCCGAAAAAGTACTATAAAAATGGTATCAAGTTGCAAGGTCACTATAATCGCTGTATCGCTCTCGAAGGCAATTATGTTGAATAATAAAATTGAATTTTGCAAAAAAAATGTTTTACTGTGTTACCTTATAAACTATTCAGCCGAACTGTTAGGTCTAGTCTTATTTTTACAGGCTCAGTTACATAAGTTTTAGGGAGCCGAATTCTTAACTATATTTTTATAACTACATATAAACAATTTCCTAATTCTATGGTTAGTAAGGTAGAAAACCGATTACTCGCAGTTGACTCGAGTTTAGAAGGGTGACTTTTTTTCAGGACATGGATAGGATATATGGAGATTATAAAAATGTTAATGATCACACTCAATTCTTAAATCTATTCGTATATCTATAGTGTATATACATTTCAACTTATTCTACTTTTTATATCAAGGGTGTCTAGTGTTGTCACATAGGACTATTGAACAAAGACTTAAAACATGTTAAATTTGAGAAATCATATCTCAAAAACGAAAAAAAATAGCATCTCTGATATCGAGATATGTTATGTAAAAAATCCTCAGGTTTCTAGAAAAAAAATAAAAAAATATAACTCCCTCTATCTTTAACCGAGAAAACTATGAGAAACTGACTCAATCAATAATTACAAAAACAAAAATCAAAAATTTCCCCAAAAGTAATATTTTTTTTTTGGAAATGTAATTTAATTTTTGTAATGGTAAAAAGGTGAAAAAATTGTTTTTTCGAACCATCGGTTAACTTAACTTATCTTAAAAAGTGAAAAAATAACGAGATATCGAGATATTTTATGTAAAATATCCTCAGCTTTGAAGAAAAAATATAAAAAATATAGCGCCCTCTAGTCCAAAGCCATGAAAACAACAAAAAAACGACTACAATCAATAATTACGAAAACAAAATCCATTTTTTTGCTGGTTCAATATTTTTAATTTTAATTAAAAGGCTACCTCATTGGTTTCAATTTTATATGTCGATCATCCAAAACGGTTCAGCAATTCAATTGTTATGAATTTTTATAAAAAGTAATTTTTGGATAAAAGGGGAAAAATGATTTTATGGACCACCGGTTAACTTTGAAAAATCATATCACAAAAACGAAAAAAAAAGCATCTCTGATATCGGGATATGTTATGTAGAAAATCCTCAGTTTTCAAGGAAAAATATAAAAAAAAATAGTGCCCTCAAGTCCAAAGATATGAAAACAACAAAAAACAACTACAATCAATAATTATCGATTACAACCAATGAAATTTTTACGTATTTTTGGATATATTTCCTGTCATCGTACGTAGAATTTTTCAAAATATTGATTTTTGACGAAATGGCGACATTTTTTGTAAAAGAATTGCGTTTTGCCTCAAAAATCGAGATAAAAACATTCACCAAAATTGTGCTTTTCAAAATATCAGAAAAATCCAAGACAAGAAATTTAGTGGAGTATCTGGGAAAAACTATTTCATCAAAATCGGATGGTCCGTTGCGGAGGTAGAACTCCCACTAGTTTGCAAAACTTCATTTCGAGAAAAAAGCGTTTTGAATTTTGGATCCGCGCTCCTCACGCGAAGACTTAGTTCCACTAAATGGCTTGTAACTTCGGAACGGAGCATCGGACAAACCTGGGATAAAAACTACAGTAAAGTGGAGATTCCAGAGAACGCCAGAAATATTTTTTTGATTTTTTTCAAGTTTCCATAGTGTACTACAGCGCGGACTCGATTATATACATTTTTTGGATTTCTTTTCACTGTATATAATCAAATCCTGTATATATTTTTTTATTTAAATCGTTTATTTTTACAGGCTCAGTTACATAGGTTTAAAGGAGCCGAACTCCTTACTGTATTGTTACTAGTATATATACATTTTTCCTTAATTCTAATGTTAATAATATAGGAAACCGATTACTCGCGGTCGACTCGAGTTTAGAAGGGTGACATATTTTCTTCAGGAAAAGGAGGGGATATGAGGATATGTTGACAATGATCACACTCACACTCTCAATCACACTCATCACACTCAATTCTTATATCTAATATGTATTTACATTTCATCTTATTCTTAAAAAGGGATCCGATCTCTCACAAATGAAAAGGAAAAGGAAAAACTAAGGGTATAAGGACAATCACACACGAAGAACGATAGCTTTAAGGATTACATATATTTGGGACATGTAATCAAGGTCTAACCGAGCCAACACGTCTCTCACCGGCACCATGGGCTGCCTTCCTCGGGCCCGAAGGGTGACTACTAAATTCGATCTGGCGACAAGATACAGCTCGCACGACCAAACAACGTGCTCGATGTCGTGGTAACCTTGGCCACAAACACAAAGATTGTTGTCGGCAAGATTAATACGAAAGAGTAGCGCATCTAACGAACAGTGATTGGACATGAGTCGAGAGAAGGTGCGAATAAAGTCCCGACTCAAGTCCAGACTTTTGAACCATGGTTTGAGGCCAACCTTAGGGATAATCGAGTGGAGCCACCGGCCCAATTCATCTTCGTTCCATTTGCGTTGCCAGTTAACTATGGTATTTTTGCGGACTAAAGAATAAAATTCATTGAAGGCGATTTGACGCTGATAAATATCGCCTTCAATTGCACCTACCTTTGCTAATGAGTCATCCCTCTCAATTACAATTGAGCAATGTGAAGGGACCCAGACAAAGGTAATGACATAACAGCGTCTGGATAAAGCACTCAAAATTTCTCGTATTCTCTCAAGGAAGTACGGCGAGTGCTTTTCCGGCCTCACTGAACGGATAGCTTCGACAGAGCTAAGACTATCCGTTACAATGTAATAGTGTTCAACAGGTCGTGAGGCGACAAATCCTGTATATAATCGAGTAAAAAAAATTTTTTATTATTGCTTTTTTTCGCATGTATTTTTCATTTTTTGGATATTTCTATTGAATTTCATCTCCTTAAAGTCAGAAAACACCTTTCTCACATGAAAAAAAATAATTTATCAAAATTCTCTCAGGAAGTGATAGACGATCAAATTTGATGATAAAAATCCTTCTACTCATATGTTTGAATTTCAACAATGACAGAGTTATTGAACTTTTTTTTTTGTTTCGGACTTTGTTGCCTCAAACTGGCTCTACATTACAAAGTACGCTACGGAATACAATTCTGTTGCTTTCATTTGAGAGACGGGAAAATTTAGTACAGGATATAGTAGTGGAACATCTAAGTTAGCTCATTTTAATAACATTTTGGAAGTGAGAAACTTAAAAGTTAATAATTCTTAATATTTTATTATTAATTTCATCGTAAAAATTTATATTGAACTAGATTGTTTCTATCAATTAAATTGAAGCTCTGTAACCACCCTACAATTTTTTCTTTGACACCTAACTTCTATCTATCTTAATTTGACTGCAATATCGATATAAACAATTCTTGGTGAAAATTCAAGCAAAATCTTCAAAAATCACTATTTTTACCCCACTGTACATGTAATAGCCACTTAAATTACATTTTAACGTTGAAAGGCTACATTTCTTCTTGAAATAAGTCATATTTGAAATTTAAAAAAAATATTTTTTTCCAAACTGTATATAATCGAGTTCAAAATTGTATATAATCGAATCACATATAATCGAGTCCGTATATAATCGAGTCTGTATGTAATCGAGTCCGACCTGTACCCCGTTAATGAAAAATATTACAGATGAACTAATTTTATTCCGAACATACCATGTGCATAGTTAGAAGCCATAATATTATAAAAAATTGAATCTAATCAAAATGGTAATCGATATGAAGTTCCTTATAGTCGGCGGAAGGCATATTACCTTATATATTACCTGATTTGGCAACCTCAGTTCGAAAGTTTGGAATATAAATCGAACAAAACAAAAATCTTGAAACCCCATTTGTGGTATAAACATTGTGTCTTCAATAGGTGGGAATGCCTTTTCACTCCAGTACGATTTCTAATTTGGATATCGGTAAATGAACATTTGAATGAGGATTCCAAAAAAAAATCTGATTTCCAGATTTCAAACTACTAACAAACTACTTATTTTATTTCTTTACTTGACGCAAAGAATGGCCTGAGCCGCAATGTGTTCTAGAATCCCATCGACAGAATATAAAAAAACATTTGAACGACGTGTCCAGAAGTTTGAACTGCTCAAAGTCTGGGATCGTCAAACAAAAGGTCCGACTCAGGAACGATAATATCTCCTTTCGTCCATTTATGTTTTTACATACAGTAGACTTCGGATCGGTTTTGTAGGTGGATCCAGTGGATTTACCAGGTCTTTCAAGTAGGCCTGACACATTTGATGGTGGAGATTACTATGAAAAAAATTCATGGTTTTTATAGTATTCACCGTTGCTTCCGAAGTCGTTTTCAGCATCTACTTTGACATCGGAGTCGAAGTCAACATCCAGTGAATCAACTAGCTCTTCGGCGTGTCGATCGCTCAGCAAAGGCCAATTTCCTCTCTGAAATTTCCCTATACCGTGCTGGAAAACAAACCTATCAAAACATAAAAATAGACTCAATTTCAGCAAAACAGCTGTATCCGATGTTAATTTTCAGTAGTTTACTCTTTAGCAGGAGTCGGATTTTTCCCGCTTAACTGTCCAACAGCGCCGCAATGGTTTTTACCAAAATATTGTAATTTTCTGTTACCATAACAACAAAATATTTGCTATCGAACATAAAATACTAATCAAAATAAACTTTCCGAACAATTTTTCCCCCAATGAAATGTTCAAAAAGTGTGTTTGTTTTTCATTTGGAGTGCGCGACCGAAACGGAAATATTTTTTTCCACTTTTATCTCGAATTTTCGACTTTCGACATAAAATACTAATAACATAAACCTACCAGCATAAAACGAATGTGTGTGTATGAGTGTGTATGGGTGAACACTGAAAATAATGACTGAATAATTTAAAAAAAAAAATCTGTGAAGCCCATCTAAAAGCGGGGTTAGGTTGTAGAGGATTAATCACATGAAATCTAAAATTTTAAAAATCCATATTTTTCGGAACTTTCCGTATGACTCTCTTTTTTATATCGTCATCTGGCATACCTTTCATATGCTGCAAACGGATTTGCATTAGGTGGTTTTATGATTTTTCAAAGCAGCTTTCAAGTTGAACTTCGAAAAAAATACCATTTCAACTTGCCTCAGTGTACCTTACTACAAGGGTTCTAGGTTTGCACGACTACCGCCAAGACGGAAGAAGCGAATCCGAAAGGAATTCTCTTTCGTCTTCAAGCATGGGATTGGTCTGGCGTAAAAATAAAAAATGGAACGAACAAAGCAGATGGTACCGCTTATCCAATCTGACAATACCGCCGGGAACTCACTTAACGCGAGACAGTTCAAGGTGCTCGCAAGTGAACCATCATTCTCAGTATCGCTTGTCAGGGGGAAAATAAATCATGCCTGCGAAAGATATGATCAAAGAGCGTTCGGATGTTTATGGAAACGCTTAAACGCGTTACGGACGGAAGATGGATTTACTAAAAATCTGCAAAGAATCTGCGATAAAAATAGATACAACATTAATCATTCACACGTACAAACACGTGCCAAAACAGATGTTTATAGTTCATGCCCTAGAGTCAGCTTGTTCCACGAATGTTTTTTTCCTAATCTTTGTTCTCTTTTAAAGTTTCAGTCCACCAGTTGTCAGGAGCAGCCCATCTTTCGTCGAAAATACCCCACCGTTATCAGTGAGTGGGGATTTTATCACGCAATTCCCTCTCCCCTTGTTGTTTCCATCATCATTTACCGATTGAGATTTTTCCCTTCACAAACATGATTTCTTTAAGACTCTCCGGTGTGAAATGGGGAAAAAAAATTACACGGTCGCCTTCTTCTCCGGAAGCCATGTATTTGCGTGTGCATCCTGTTTATTCGCAGCCCACAATCTCTCGAGATCGGTGCTGCTGGTTGGGCGGCAAGTCAATACCAACAATGATGATTTTGGGCGTATTTAGGCTCCTCTTCCGAGAGCTGCCAGTCCAGCTGTGGTTATGGGGGAAAAGGTCGATGAACCATACGGTACTATGATACGGATGATTGCGACCTTGGCGAACAGAGAGGCAAAGTTTGCGTTTTTCCGGAACTTTCATCCTGGATTCTATTGATCCGGTTTATATTGAGGGTTTTTTCCCGGCGATGGTAAAAAAGGGATTTGATTTAAACCGAGATACTCTTGCGTTAAAAGGATTTTTTTTTTGAAACATGAAACAAAATATTTTTTCGATACTTAATTTTTTTGCAAGCAGAACATCGTCGAGACGTCGGCGAAGATCGATTCAATTAAACCTTTTCTCCATCAGCGTAACCATAGATAACCAGTATCGGATTTTAGCGTCTCATTAAAAGACGATGCTCTGCTTCCCACAGCAGCCTTTTATCGTCCGCGGAAGCGAAGTAATTGCTTAACAACCCCTCATAAAAATGAACCAATTAAATTATCATTCCGGACCCTTTCGAGTTTGCATTACGACCGGGATAGTCACTTTTTTATTTCAGGGTGTGAGACAAGCTTCAAGCCTGATTTGTTTCGGGCTATCTTCGGGCAATTTGAGATGTTTTTTCCTCTTTTGGGTAGCAACACAAATATGCGGAGAGCAACTACGAATTGTACAGTCTACCCAAGCTCAAGCAACACTTGTTTGCAAAGATAAAAAATGTTGTTAGTGTTTCCTTCTACAACATGTGTAAAAAAAACTTTAGTAGATTAATTTTAGGGTATTGCTTGGTTTAATCGATTATTTACGAGGGATTATGTCTTTTGAGAACATATTGAATGTCCTATTTTGAGCGCTTATAACTCAGTCATGCATTTGAGAGAAGGTAATTTTGAAAACGTATAGAAAAAGAATATTGCTACGAGTATTAATGACGGATTTCGCGCCAACTCGATCAGATGTTGGCATGGCCCTCTCAGAACTTAATGAAACTTTCTGGGCGTGAAGACCTTACCTAGTTAAGCAACTTGGCATACTTAGTTTTTCGAAAATTTATCTAGACTAACATATGGAAAGGGCCAAATATTTTTGACAATTTTTTTAAAATTTTTTTTACTCGAAAATGGTAAGTCCTACAAAAAAGTGATCGATGGAAGTGTTTTAGGAAAATAATTGAATTTAAAAAAAAAATTTTTAAATCCTACGCTGAAAAAAAACGATTTTTAAAACTAAAAGTCGATTTTCTCAAAATGATCATCTCAATTTTGATGAAATGGTAGATAAATATGTGCCCTACAACTCTTCCATACATTGCAACTTGTGCATATTTAAGGCAGAAAAGTTTTTCTAACAAAAACTTTTTAAATATTTTATTGAAATTAAGTTTATTTCTTTTTGTGCAGGAAGCCAACCCAAAACAAAAAAAAAATAATAATAATAAAAATGGTTAATGAGTGTTTTAGAGAACTTTATTTCAAATCAAATGTAATAAAACTTATGACATTTTTTGACATTAAATTCATTTTTATTCATCAGATCTTCTACCATGTGCATTAGGGTGGCAGCAAAAATGATCATGTCAAATTTCAAAAACCGACCATGTACATTTTGTTTATTGGCCCAAAAAAAAATATCTTTGCGGAATTTCAGCTCGATCGGATATGATTTAGGGGTGCCTCGAAGCGCTCAAAGTTTTGATTTTTTTATCCTCGAAAATCAGTCCAAGAGGGGGAGTAAAGGAAATTTGGAAAATCGAATTTTTTTTCGATGCCAAATGACTTAAAAATGCCAGAATCGTCGAGATCTGGTGTCTTCTCGAAAATCATTTTTGGCCGAAAATCGACTTTTTGGGACTTAGCCTGAGTGGCCAAAAATCAAAACTTTGAGTGCTTTGAGGCACCCCTGAATCATGTTCGATTGAGCTGAAATTTCACACAGATAATTTTTTTGGAACAATAAACAAAATGTACATGGTCTGTTCTTTAAATTCGATATTTTTTTCCCATACATTCATTGCCTCTCAAGGCTGAGTCACAAAAGGTCGATTTTCGGCCAAGAATTTTTTTTTCGAGATGGCATCAGATCTCGACGTTTCATGCATTTTTAGGCCATTTGCCATTTTTTTTCGAATTTCCAAATTTCCCCTTGGAAGATTTTCGAGGATCAAAAAATCAAAACTTTGAGCGCTTTGAGGCACCCCTAAATCATGTCCGATCGAGCACAGAACATTTTTTTTGGCCAATAAACAAAATGTACATGGACGGTTTTTGAAATTCCATGATGAAATTTTTTAAATTAAAACTTTTTTGAAATTACACAGACCGGCGAAATTCTTTTTGTTTTTGTAGTGTGCTGCCGATGGAGCGGACATGGAAGTCATTTTATTGGATCGATCATTTTTCAGACAAATTCTATCAATTTTTCTATAAATATCTGCCACAGTGTAGTGTGTTAAAACTTCTGAAATAACTATAAAGCTTATGTTTTCTATTTTACCATCTTTTTTGTAGTATATTTGAAATGGGTTGCTTGCGAGTTATTCGAGTGATAACCCTGTGCCGCATTTTGAATTATGAATGAATAATCCTCTGGAAAATCACCAATTACTAGTATGTCTACTTTTTTTTTTTAATTTAAATCGTTTATTTTTACAGGCTCAGTTACATAGGTTTAAAGGAGCCGAACTCCTTACTGTATTGTTACTAGTATATATATATACATTTTTCCTTAATTCTAATGTTAATAATATAGGAAACCGATTACTCGCGGTCAACTCGAGTTTAGAAGGGTGACATATTTTCTTCAGGAAAAGGAGGGGATATGAGGATATGTTGACAATGATCACACTCATCACACTCAATTCTTAAACCTATCTTATATCTAATATGTATTTACATTTCATCTTATTCTTAAGAAGGGATCCGATCTCTCACAAAGGAAAAGGAAAAGGAAAAATTAAGGGTATAAGGACAATCACACACGAAGATCGATAGCTTTAAGGAATACAAATATTTGGGACATGTAATCAAGGTCTAACCGAGCCAACACGTCTCTCACCGGCACCATGGGCTGCCTTCCTCGGGGCCGAAGGGTGACTACTAAATTCGATCTGGCGACAAGATACAGCTCGCACGACCAAACAACGTGCTCGATGTCGTGGTAACCTTGGCCACAAACACAAAGATTGTTGTCGGCAAGATTAATACGAAAGAGTAGCGCATCTAACGAACAGTGATTGGACATGAGTCGGGAGAAGGCGCGAATAATGTCCCGACTCAAATCCAGACTTTTGAACCATGGTTTGAGGCTAACCTTAGGGATAATCGAGTGGAGCCACCGGCCCAATTCATCTTCGTTCCATTTGCGTTGCCAGTTAACTATGGTATTTTTGCGGACTAAAGAATAAAATTCATTGAAGGCGATTTGAAAGTATGTCTACTTGCGTCTATGATTTTTTTTTTGACGTAGGACTACGTCTTACATAAAGGGTGCCAAATCAGGAAACAGGTCACGTTTTTATGAAATAAAGTTAACGTTAATAACTAATTTTGTTGCGAACGGATTTCAAAGATATGTATACCAATCGAATCGGAAATTTTCTATGATTTGTTTAATATGCTATACATTACAATCCCATAGTCTGTATATGGTTTAAATTGATGAAAATTGGAAGCATTCCCTTTACCCCATACATTTGTTCTGTCCATTTATGTGCTTTCCCGAACAGAGCTGTCAATAACGTGCAACTTATACAGCCGCTAGAATAGAAACAACCAAGGCGGATAGCGAAAAGTAAAATATATTGGAAGTAAACTCCTCCCTTGCATAGTGAGTAAACTGTCGCTGGCATATAAGTATTGCATCTCATCTGAGGAAAACTCTCAGAATCTTTCTGCGCCCAAAAAAACAAAGGTCGCTTACTCTGCTCGTTTTTGGTTTATTTTTCCCTCAAGCTGTGAACGCTAGCGAATATTCCACATGAAGTGTGTTTCGATGTTTCATTTTTATCGCTGCAACGCGTGTTTGATGCTTGTTGAATGGCGATGTCCGGAAGATGCCTCTCGTTAAATACCCAGTGCATTTGATGCATTGATATAAAGAAACAAATACCGACATATAACCAATTAGAGTATTGTTCTCGCAAAGGCAAGAAAGAATCATTGCTTCTCGAAATGATTCTACAAAACCACGCAAGCCATTAAAACTTTGCAGGGTCCCCGGAACTTTTTACTAAAGAACTATTTATTGAATTTCGACGTATTCGCAAATAATATCCGAAATGATAAACCAACAAACTTTTTGTGGGACTTACTTTTTTCGAGTAAATAAATTTTATAAAAAGAAGAAGGGTCTGAACCTATGGGCACGGACGGTAGTTTGACGTAGGACTGTGATTGTTCAGAACGGTGTTTTTTTTTAAATGTAATTCTTTTCATTGTTCAGAGATCTGTTAGTTTAAGTATATGTGGATCAGCGAACAAAAACAATATCGTCATTGATTACATCCAATATGAATGTTATGGGGAAGAAACAAAAACCATTTGAAAATACTTACGATTTCGTTATATTTTGAGGAAAAATACACATGAAATTCGTTCAAATAAAATCTATCCATTCGAACTTTCGAAAATTAAACAATTCAAACGAAACTCCTATTCTAGTTTTCATATAAATGACTTTTTTCATCTGTCTACCAAATGCCACTTTTTTTCTTGCGAATCCCGTTCGTTTGTTAAATCAGTATTCACGTTTTTCGGATAATTCGAACTCAAGTCGTATTGTTTATACTGTTCAATCTATCATAGAAGGAATTGAGTCATTGAGAATTTTGAATATGAGTCATAAAGATTATTGATGTTTCATTTCGTTTCATTGTTGTGATGCGATGTACTGCCGGTCTCAAGAAGTCCTTGAAAGATAATCGATGCCACCCTCCTAGTATTGATATCATTTTCGCTGTATAATTGCCCATGTTGCCGCAGCCCGGAAGACACTCGCTTAAGATGTTCGTCACCCCGTCATATACAGAAGTCATTCACTAACTGGACTATCTTCAACTGGGCTTATCTATAACTGGGCGTACGTTAGCCCAGTTAGTAAAGCAGTTATGTATCAATAATAGATGTCATCTTCAATTTGAAGTATAGCTTTCGCTATTTTGCAGTCCAGTTAGCGAGTGGAATTCGATAATTGTATTGATTTTCCGGCCCAATTAACCCCTTCACCTATAACGTCGAACCACACTCGTTGCGATTAGACTGTGCCAGAACGTACAAAATCGAACATCACTCGTGGTCTATCGATGTGAAATGGATACATGCTTCAGGCGTGTGATGATGCTGGACTGCTACGATCGTAAGTAAGATGCACACACTCAACAGAGTATCGAGAGGATTCAATGTGCTCGTGTTTATGCTCTGTTGTTGGAAATTAAATCATACGGCAAGGGGTTAACTAACGATCACTGTATGGGCGACACTTTCCTCGTTGTATCGATGAAATCTTGCATGAAATTTGAGTGATGTATGAAATCTTACATCTGATTTCTTATTAGATTCAAAAAAGGTTTTGCTAACTTGTTCGATAGAACGAACTATTGCACACAATTTTATGTTGCATACAACATTCATGGGAACGAAAGAAAAGATGAAAGAAAAAATGCATAATGCATTATTCACCTTCGCATTCGCTCGCAAAACATACCTCTCTTATTTGTTAAATTGCTCACTTGTTTAATTATTTCCACTGTTGATGCCTAAGGCAAAAAAAATGTTGGAAATGTTTGGATAAATTTGCCGTCTAATGGTATATGTTATAACATACATCGTAAGAACGATTCTGCGTAATATGCATTTGAAAACTCTTAATAAAACGTTACATTTTTCGTAGAGTGACCCCCCTATATAGAAATCAAAGACGTAGTCCTACGTCAAAAATTCCATATTTTCTATATGTTAGTCTAGATAAATTTTCGGAAAACTAAGTATGCCAAATTGCTTAATTAGGTAAGGTCTTCACGCCCAGAAAGATTCATTAAGTTCTGAGAGGGTCATGCCAATCCCATACACGAGTTGGCGCGAAATCCGTCTAATGTTATTCAACCAAACGTGTGCGTCGCAAATGTTACACTAAATTTTTTAAAGTCAGTTAAAATTGAATGATTGAATAAACAAGATCAATCCTTGGAACCACCGCTTGAATGCGTTTAATTACTTTTCTCCTGAAAGGCGCTTTCTTATGCTGATTCTTTCGCGAATTGTATCACCTGAATGCATAAACAGACGCGTTTCTCCGAAGCAACCACGCAAATACCAAAGCTACATAAAAACAAATTCACAGCCGAATGGAGGGAGCTCAGGTTTACTTGAGATTGCGAGCGAAGAAAGCACAAGGGAGCTCGGGTAAAAAGTTTGGTAAATTGCCAATCATTTGAGAACTTTTGGGCGAAACAAAACATTTGAATTCGCTCGGCCCCCTCCCCCCCCCCATTCTTCTTGAGGGGTTTGCCAAAAAAACGAAAAGGTCCATCCCCGGAAGTGCGAAAAAGAACGCTGGTTATTATGTTTATTAACTCGAAGTTAATAAAATATTCATTTGAAACAATTCTCACATCGCCAAAGGGTGATTGTGAGTTTGTTTGTGTGGCTAATGGATGGGGCTTTTTCCAGTGGCTTTCGGATACTAGTTTAACTTTGCTGATGCTTGAGGGCGGCTCGGGGCATCGTTTGAATGTTCGTGTATTCAGGGATGAAATTTAGACGAACCACAAATAAAATATCAACTCTGCACCAGAGTAACAAATAACAATCGGAAGCTTTGGTTAAATTACATTCCGATAATGGGTTATTCATAACCATAAGGATACGGTCTGCTACGTGCACCTCGCTCGATGAGAATCTTAAATTTTGGATCGAGACGACAAAGCAGATCTTCGTTTCCAATCTTCTTAATCAACGTGGACTAATGCCAAACTGCTGGTGTCTTTAGCTACGTGCTACGTGGCTGGCACAAAAAGCTTCCACAAATCGACGTCGACGTCTCGTAACTTTTGCCGTGGGAAGGTTCACGGGCTGCCAGACTTCGTTGTGTTGTTTTGCAGCATCTCGGCGCTGTTCTCGGATGGAAGAATTGGGGACAACACAGAAGGTGGCGGCGGGACGGACGGTTTGTCTCGCCGAAGCGACGTGTTTTCTGAGGAATATGCGTTCGCAAAGTTTTTCACCCAGCATCAGTTCGTATTTGGGCAGGTTCTAAATTTTCTCATTTTCTTCAAAACATGTCACAAATCTTCTTGCTGCTGGGATTGGGAGATTGTGAACGTCGTTTGACTGGAAGCGGTCTTAGTGTTGCTAATGTTTTGGAAGTTTATCATAAAAGTTTTGAACGAACTTTGACGAGAGAAACTTTTTCGTTGCATATAAATTGCATCAAAACTATCAGGTAATCCGTCGTATGCTGGAAGTTTTTCAATATTTATTTGTTGATGTTTGTAGTCGCAAATTTTCGCTAGTAACAACACGTGTCATCAACTTTTTGGAGTGAAATATACATGCCTCGAATTCTTCAAAACGTGGTGAAAAAAGATTCCGAGGAATTCTTTATCCGTATGTTTCATTTAACCCTAAAGGTGTTTCAGTAGGGTTAATTTGAAAAATCAAGCTTTGGCCAAACTTACCGAATATACCCGTACTTGAAAATTTGTAACTTCTGAACCACTGGCAAATTTTTGATCTTTTATCAATAAACTAGCCGACCCGGCAAACTTATCAATACCTTCAAACATTCACGTTTTCTTAATAACCGCAAGTTCATGAGTCCACTCGCAGAGCTGTTCATTGATTGATCATCCAATCGAACCAATTGAATTTACCTTTTACTAAAAAAATCCTAGTACTTCTACCAAAACTCATCATTAACGGGTGTTAAATAAAAAATGAGAATTTTTTCAATTACATATAAAAAAAAATTTTTTTCATCGATTTCAGTATTTTTTATTAATAACATAATGTATTTTCTTCAAAAAAATGTAAGTGAATGTTTGAGTAAGGGCCGTGGTCTGCTGTGCGACGCAACTTTGTCGCGATGCTCTCACAAGAACGTTGTACGGCACTTACGTCCATTTTCCGGCACAAAGAAATCCTCTATTGGGCGGCACTGGGGCAAGTTTGTTGGGTTAAGATCTTTCGGCACGAACGGTATCTTTTTCTCCTCAAGATACGCCAGACGTCCTGCAGACGATTCCTTCCATCTTGAGGGTCCGATGGATCAACACGTGGAAGCAGCCATATTTCCGACCAGCGTCACGCAGGCTGGTTGCGTCCTTGTTGTCAAACAGCTTCTTTAACGATGTCTTCCTCTGCTTCTTCATTATCGTCACCGGACGTCCACTTCCGACCTTCCGCTGTACGTTCAGGGAACCCAGGATACGATATACCCTACTGACAGGTACATTTTCTTCCTTAAAATGTGCCACCGTGAACTTTTTTCCTTGCTGGAAATGCGTTTCGTAGAACCGTACAATGCGTTCGCGGAGCACGTGCTGTTTCGACGCCATCTTTGCTTTGACTAAATTCAAACTAGCAAAACCAAACACGCATACTGCTTCTAGGGAGCCCAAAGAGCAATTTTGTTGGAGAAAGAAAATTTTACGCTCTTTATTTCAGTTACTGAAAGGTATTGAAAAAATTCTCATTTTTTATTTAACACCCGTTATAATATCAGATTATTTTCAGACACAATTCTTGTTCAAGATTTTTCAACCACTTGCAAATAACATTTTTCTCCGTTATATGGTATAAATGTTTGATACAGAACATATTTTTTTTTATCCAAAATATATATTTTATTAAGGCTCATATGGCGTCAGCCTAACGGGGCCGGGAGTTCAATATTTTTACAATGTTTGCTTAGACTATGTTAGTATATGTAACCGATTACTCGCGGTTGACTCGAGGTTAGTATTACAAGTGTTCTCATAATTGGTATGTCGCAGTCTTCGATGCTCTGTACGTGTGCCCGACACGGGATACTTCCTATTGGGGTGCAACTAACCATTAATCAGCAACGCTCCCCTAGTCTGTACCCCATATCTAGCGTGGTGCGTCTTTCTCGACTCGAGGAATCCAGGATAGAATGGTCACTAGCCGGCGCAATCATCAGCTCGTGTAGAGTTGTCATGAGCGGTACAACCTTTGGCTCTTGTTGAATGATCAGTGGACTGCACAACCTTCGGCCCGTGCATCTGTAAAGAGTGTGTGTATGTATTGCCGCGACTAAGTAAAAGTTTATCGAACGGATAGGAGGGATATGAAACGGGGACACAACGAAGGAAACATCATTAAACGTTGACATCGGCGTTTCTGAGGAACAGGTATAGATGAAGCAGAAGATCAGGATCACGGCTACCTAAGATATCCCGGACGGGGATATCCGATTGTCTGCCTTGTGCTCTCAGTGCTCTAGAGAGCTGAGAGCGAGCAGCATGGAACCGGATACACGACCAGACAACATGCTCGATGTCGTGGTAGCCATCGCCACAATCACAAAGATTGTTTGCTGCGAGCCCAATGCGATAGAGATGCGCGTTTAGGTTGTAGTGATTGGACATAAGCCGAGATATCACGCAAATGAAATCACGACCTACATTCAATCCCTTGAATCATGCACTCGTCGAGACCTTAGGGATAATCGTGTGTAACCAACGACCGAACTCATCACCACTCCACATGCGCTGCCAACTTACGAGCGTATACTGACGAGGAATGTGGAAAAATTCATTATAAGCAATTTGCCTTTCAAAAAGTGTGCCTTCTAAAGCGCCCACCTTAGCTAGCGAGTCCGCTTTCTCATTCCCCGGAATCGAGCAATGAGAGGGAACCCATGCTAAGGTAATCTTGAATAATTTTTCGACCAAAACACTCAATAGTTGTCTTATTCTTGTTAGGAAATAAGATGAGCGTTTATCAACCTTCATTGAGCGGATTGCCTCTAATGAGCTGAGACTGTCTGAAAAAATAAAATAGTGGTCGATGGGCAATGTTTCAATGATCTCTAATGCGTAATATATCGCACCCAGTTCAGCGACATACACGGAACAAGGATCTTTGAGTTTGAAAGAGGCACTGGAATTTTCATTGAAGATGCCGAAGCCAGTGGACCCGTTTATGAATGAACCGTCAGTAAAGAACATTTTATCAGATCCAACTTTCCCATATTCTGCCGAAAATATCGGCGGAATAGAATCGGAGCGTAGGTGATCTGGGATTCCATGGATTTTTTGTCGCATGGACAGATCAAAAATGACATAGGAATTGCAGAAGTATGGGAAGCAAACTTGGTTGGAGATGCCTGGTGAAGGGTGCACGTCGTGTGTAAGGTACTCATGGTATAAAGACATAAAACTTGACTGAGGAGTCAGTTGGAGTAGATTTTCGAAGTTATCAATTACCAATGGATTCATGATCTTGCAACGGATGAGATATCTGTAGGATAATTCTGTGAACCGAAGAGTAAGCGGGGGTACTCCTGCCAAAACTTCGAGACTCATCGTATGTGTCGAATGCAAACACCCCATGGCTGTACGCAAGCAACGATATTGTATTCTCTCCAGCTTGAGAATATGAATCCTGGCAGCTGATCGGAAGCAAAAACTGCCATATTCTAACACTGATAATATCGTTGTTTTGTACAACTGAATGAGGTCTCCTGGATGGGCGTTCCGGTAATTGTTTGGAGAAAATTGATTCTTTGCTGGCATTTTTGTTTCAAATACGCAATGTGTCTCCCCCAGGTACACTTAGAATCAAAATATACACCCAGGTATTTGAAAAACATAGAGTGTTGGATCGTTTTGCCGGATAAGTGAAGCTGGAATTGGGCGGGTTCGTGCTTCCTAGAAAAAACGACCATTTCAGTTTTCTCCGTAGAGAATTCGATACCCAGCTTGAGGGCCCACGTGAACAGATTGTTCAGGGTATCTTGCAACGACTTTTGCAGAACGACGGGATTAGTACCCGTGATGGAAATAACTCCATCGTCTGCAAGTTGTCTCAGCGTGCATTCTCTAGTTAAACAATCATCCATATCATTGACGTAAAAACTGTACAAGAGGGGGCTTAGGCAGGAGCCTTGTGGTAGGCCCATAAAACTGTAACGAGAAGATTTCGAGCTGCCATGAGAGAAAATCATGTGCTTTTCTGACAGTAAATTGTACAGGAAATTGTTAAGAATTGGTGAAAGTCCACGATTATGAAGCTTCTCTGAGAGAATTTCCATGGAAACTGAATCAAATGCCCCTTTGATATCGAGAAAAACGGAAGCCATTTGTTCTTTGCGAGCAAATGCGATTTAGATTTCAGAAGATAGCAGCGCGAGACAATCATTTGTCCCTCTACCTCGACGGAAGCCAAACTGCGTATTTGACAGCAAATTGTTCGTTTCGACCCACTTGTCCAAACGAAGTAGAATCATTTTCTCTAACAATTTACGAATACAGGGTAACATTGCAATCGACCTATACGAGTTGTGATCGCAAGCCGGCTTGTTGGGTTTCCGTATGGCTATCACTCTCACTTGTCTCCAGTCATGCGGGACAATATTCAGCTCCAGAAACTTGTTGAACAAGTTCAGCAAACGCTGTTTTGCCAAGTCGGGAAGATTCTTCAACAAGTTGAATTTAATCTTGTCCGACCCCGGAGCTGAATTGTTACATGAGAGAAGGGCAATTGAGAATTCCACAATCGAAAAATTCTCATAATCGCATTGAAGTGGAATGTCGCGTACGACGTTTTGTGCAGAAACGGTGTCGGGGCAAACCTGCCTTGCAAAGTTAAAAATCCAACGGTCAGAGTATTCCTCACTTTCGTTTGTATGGTTCCAGCCACGCATTTTCCTAGCCGTATTCCAAAGAGTGCTCATAGCGGTCTCCCTTGACAAACCATTGACGAACTTCCGCCAATATCCACGCATTTTTGCTTTAATCAAACCTTTTAGTTTGGCTTCTAGAGCTTGTTACTTTAGAAACCATTCCACTAATCCAGTTTTCCTGAATTTTTTGAAAGCGGATGATTTTTCAAGGTAGACCTTTGAACACTCCTTGTCCCACCAAAGTGATGAAGGACGACGTCGGAAAGTGGTAGCCGGTACACGTTTCTTTTGAGCTTGAAGTGCGCTTTCGTAAATCAAACTCGATATAAAGTTATACTCTTCGAGTGGAGGAAGTTCATGCATTGAAACAATTGCTTCAGATATTATTTCCGCAAATATTCTCCAGTCAATATTCTTCGTGAGGTCATACGAAATATTGACTGACTCACGAGAGCTTGATTCATTAGCGATCGATAAAATTATTGGTAGGTGATCACTACCGTGGGGATCTTGGATTACCTTCCACATGCAATCCAGGGATAACGAAGAAGAGCATAGAGATATGTGCCCGTGCAGAACATATGATAGATATCAGACAGACCCCTCCCCTTTTCTCCCCTTAGAGAGGGGGAGAAATGTCTATTCACCATAGAAACGTTTCGTGCCCCCTAAAATCTTATATTGGTGAGATTAATCACCATTCTTCTGCCATCATCACTCGTTTGTAGCACTGGTGGGGTGAACAAACAATATCCAACAATCAAACAAAACGGTTAACCCTCAGTTATCTGTAATCGTTCTGTTTTTTTTTTGGATACTGAATAACAAAAGGGCTACGAATTTTATTTAGTAAGGCGCCCGAATTTTATATTTTACAATCATATGGTGTTAAACGGCCCAGCAGAAGTTGTTTCTCTCGGAGACTATTAAGCTCAGAGAAACAGCTTGTATGAATGAGAGATTCCATCAATCTATTCACTTCATGCCCACCAGCGAAGAGAAGTAACCGTTCCTCCGGTGAGCGTGTTCTCCCAGTATTCGTACATTAATTCTCCACTCCGCTCTCTTTTTTTTCCTATATTCTCTGAGCACATAATATAGACGCCAAATGTGAAGACATATTTTCGTTTTGAAGACATTTGCAGACATCATCCCTCACATATAGGAGAAGTGTGTAATACGCACCCCCTAAGCGAGAATGGATTTATCTTACCCGTGATCTTAAAATGTAAGATTACAACTACGTCAGTACGTAGATTAGTAAACCCTCAGTCATCTGTAATCGCTCTGTATTTTAGATACTGAATAACAAAAGCGCTACGAATTTTATTTTGAAAGGCGCCCAAATTCTAAATTTCCAATCATACGGTGTTAAATGGCCCAGCAGAAGTATAATATGCCCATAAGTTGTTTCTCTCAGAAACTATAAAGCTCAGAGAAACAGCTTGTATGAATGAGAGATTCCATCAATCTATTCCCTTCATGCCCACCAGCGAAGAGAAGAAACCGTTTCTCCGGTGAGCGTGTTCTCCCAGTATTCGTGTATTGATTCTTCAGTCTGCGCTCTTGTTTTCCTGCATTCTCTGAGCACATAATATAGATGCCAAATGTGAAGACATGTTTTCGTTTTGAAGACATTTAACTTTGTGAAAACATACTGAGGTCATTTCACAGTATGTGAAATCAATTGTTTGTGTGATTTATCGAACATGATTTAGATGTATCGTGATGGTTTGTTCAATTTTGTTCATTATGATTACATTTGAAGACATTTATTCGTGTCATGCAAAAATATTTGAAAAAATCATCTGGCATCCCTCACATCCAAGATATTTCTCGAAAGCTAGCATATTGCCCCGATCGAGGGTATGCCATACTGCCCGATGGTAAGCTGATGCGGAAAATATCAAATTAAGAAGGAAAGAAGGAAATGAATCCTTTCTTACCATTTTCTTCATCTGAGATATTCACTGGAAACTGGACTCAATAAATATGACCCACAGTTATCGCCTCTGAATCGGTTTCAAGCAACAAAAACCTTATAGAAATGATGTAGATAATTACATCGAAAATCGCTTCCAAAGAAATTTTTTTTCTTATTTTTCTAAAGCATGTTACAAATGTAAAACTTGCAAGGTGGGATTCTATCATTGACTAGTACGATTGCCTTTATCCATTGCGATTCTATTCTTGCTAGTTTACGAGAAAATCAGGCGGGTCAAATTGCCCGGTAGGCGCGTTTTAGACACATCTCCTCTACAAGCTATTTCTCTCGTGAGAATATTATCCGGCCGAAAGCGAGAAAATTGCCCCGATCGAGGGTATGCCGTATTGCCCGATTGTAAGCTGATGCGGGAAATATCAAATTGAGAAGGAAATGAATCCTTTCTTACCGTTTTCTTCATCTGAGATATCCACTGGGAACTCGACTCAATAAATATGACTCACAGTTATCGCCTCTGAATCGGTTGCAAGCAACAAAAACCTTATAGAAATGATGTAGATAATTACATCGAAAATCGCATCCAAAGAAAATTTTTCTTGTTTTTTTAAAGCATGTTACAAATGTAAAACTTGCATGGTACGATTCTATCATTGACTAGCACGATTGCCTATAACCATTGTATTTCTATTCTTGTTGGTTTGTGAAAAAATCAGACGGGTCAAATTGCCCGGCAGGCGCGTTTTAGACACATCGTTGGCCGTTGGCCGAAAATTATAGGAGAAAATTCGTTCCACTGCGTTTTCTTTTCCCTCCGCCACCATTACACAACCGATTAGTTTCGGAACTGTTGTCGTTCTGCGGAAGGGTATGCATAGTATAATTTGTGGATTATTTATTTGTTAATGATGTTTTTGAGAGCGTTGGAGACATAATTTTGCTAAGAGGTATTGGAAAACTAATTGGATATTCACTAAGTTCAGTGTTTCAATGACCCTCTAGACAGCGAGCAATAAACAGTACATGTTAATGCTGAGGTTCGGAGTCAATTTGAAAATTCGATTGCTCCGCTACTTTAATAATGGTTTAGCATTTAGTTTGTTTACTTCACATCTGCACTATGTGGAAAAAGGAATAAGGAGTGAAATAATTAACTATACATTTACTTTTCGGAGCGCTTATAACTCGATAATTTCTCGACAGATTGTGAACATGTTCGAATATTGAATAGTTGCAAAATTTAAAAAATTACTTTCCAAATTTCGCTCCTTTTTTGAGCCGTTTACTCATGTTGTTGAATAAATTTCATTTTAAAGTACTGTAATGTACTCGATACTGAAATCTTTAATAGGGTCTGAGAAGTTTGAAGAAGAAACATTAGATTAATAGTACAGCTAAAAGTTAGGGTTACCATAATAAAATCTCTGTTTGTGTACTAAAAAAAATATTTCATCTTAGTATTATTCCTTAATATTTGTTGATATCCGTATATAAATGGTTCGAATCTTAGCAAAATGATTCGGCGTAATCACGTAGCGCTAGTAAGCATATACACTAGGGTGCCAATGAAAATGGTCATCTCGAATTTCAAAAAGTTACTCCATAAAAAATGTTCACCACCTCGAAAAAAAAACCTCATGCAAAATATCAACTCAATCGCACTTAAGGAAAAGTAGCGCAAAGCGGTCAAAGTGTGAGTTTTTTTGAAAATCGAAAAATCACCCAAGAAAGGATTGAATGAAATCGTTGTTTTAAAAAAAATTGATGCCAAATGTCCTAAAATTGCATGAAACGTCGAGATCTACTGTCATTTTGAATAAAAATTTTGTCAAATATCGACGCTCCGGGATTTTTTTCCTAAACACGGGTAAATCTCGACGTGTCATGCAATTTTAAGACATTTGGCATCAAGAAAAAAATTAAAACCCGAATTTTCGGCGATTTTGTTGTTTTCAACGTCTGCGACACTAGTACATGAAGTCCAATTAAGCCCATAATTTGGCATTGGGTATATTATTTGCATTGGGTGCAAATTTTGATGCAAGTTCCGAACGAAAAATCGAAATAACCATTATTCGTTGGCTCCCAAAACCGAACGTTTTGCCTCGTATTCAAGCAAAAAATTAAGTCCCAGAATGTCGATTTTTGAAAAAAAAATATTTTTCGACGTTTCATGCAATTTTACGACATTTGGCATAAAACTTTTTTTTTTGGGAGCCCCGATTTCATATACTTTACTCAAACTTTGACCGCTTTACGAGGAAAGTTTTCCGCCAAAGATGGGAGATATAATAATATGGACGTGTTAATTAATTCGTAAATTAACATTACGTTATTTTTTATACAAAAAGGACTTGTCCTAATCCTAGTGAGTCTAAAACTCGACTGAGGCCTAATTCTCTGAACGTGGAGCTGGAAGAATGCTACGCGGTTGGAGTTCTGTTATCTGGCATATGCATGGCCTTCTTTAGTTCATGAGTGGTTCGTCCGCTGCATGCTGGGTATACTTATTTTTTTTGCCGACCCCTTTATAAGGCCATGGCAACTACGAATCGACTCCAACTTCAGAGAACATAAGCCTTACATGAGAAAGAACACATATTTACCATTGATAAAAAATAAACTATTGAAACAGTATGTGTCAATATATTTGCCACTGTCAGTTGAGCTTGAGCTTGAGCTTGGGTAGACTATACAATTCGTAGTTGCTCTCCGTGATTGACCTGAACCAACCAAATTACACAAAGAACACACAGAATTACAGAATGACAGAATGATTCTCGTTGTGCAATTTTCGGTGATTCGAGCTTTAAATGGTCAATAACGACGCCGGCCACGTCCTTACAGTCACCAGGGGAAGGGAAGGAATGTTAATATAATACTCGCCGCCCGAAGGCCAGAAGGGTCACCTCTATAGGGTGGTTCCCTAGCGTTTATCATGGAAGGGATAGTTGTTAGTGGGAATGGTTAAGAAAAATCAGGATTCACTGCATTACTGTAAAAGAGAGTTAACTCGACTGAAAATTTTTCAGTTCGGCCTGCAAAAACGAAATTATTTGGAAGAGTACAGCATAATGCATAGACGTGAGTATGAGCTTCCCCATCTCACATTCCAATAAGATTAATGGGTTTCCAAGTGGGCGCGCTACATACGAATGATTTCAATAACCTGTTTTCGAAGCTATCATTAAGCTATTGAAACAATTTTTCGAGTCAATAAATAGCAATCATATAACTCTTGGACATTTTATCTTTTGTATGAAATGATTATCATACTGTTCCGTTGATCTGAAGCAGAATGAATCACGCTTAAAGAAGGAATGGATTTTTTCTTGAAATTTACTCAGCAAAAATAATGCCCTTTCCCAACAATTTAGAACGACAAACGGTAAACAGTTTCATCAAAGTGATTTGTTCGATATGAGGAAATATTCACTACATCATGTCATGTATTTCATATTCTTCACTATCAAATCCATATCCGTGGCACCTATCGGTATCGAATTTATATCGATACCATGATTTTCGCTGAATGCTCCTTTCAGTTCGGCTTGTAAAACACTTTTCAGAACTCTCATCCATCAAAAAAAGCCCTGAAAAGAGCCGTTGATTACATGCTAAGCTAATATAGCACGCTCTCCTCGGATACGATGGGCCAGCTGGATGTCTTTCGGCATGATGTGACGCGTTTTGCATGGATAGCACACAAATTGGTATCTTCGAATAGGCTTCTGCAGCATCATAACCACGGAACTTCGGAAGCCCAAGTCGGTTTTGAAGTCCTGAGCAATTCCACGAACCAAATGCTTCAAAGGTAGCTTGCGGATCAGCAATTCGGTCGACTTCTGATAGCGACGAATTTCACGCAATGTTCCCAATAGATAGCGATGTGACTTCTTCACACTTCCTGCGGCTGATGCGCTTTTCCGAGCTGCTTTCGTGGTGCATTACCACCGAAAGACTAACGAAAGAAAAGTTTGTTACAAGCCGAACTGAAAGGAGCATTTAGCGAAAATCGTGGTGTCGATAAAAATTCGATACCGATAGGTGCCATGGATATGGATTTGATAGTGAAGAATATGAAATACATGACATGATGTAGTGAATATTTCCCTATATCGAAGAAATCACTTTGATGAAACTACATTATAAAATTATTTGCGTACGAATGCCGCAATCGATAGCCGACTCTAATTTGCGCTAGGTAATTTCCTCGGAGGACTCGATTCCTCCTATGAGCATTAATAATCTCTTTCTGGAAAAACGAAGTGGTATGAATCACATTATTCGAAAGATAAAATGAAGAAGTTTTCTGCCAATTTCCTTCAACCTCCAAACATCTCCTTCTCCCGTTTGTCGTTTTTGCGTTCGCTAATCCTTTCTCACAACACCCATTTCTCGATTGAGAAATTAACATACATCGTTTGCCAGTGCACGTAGACCGGGAATTCCTAAAGATTTATTGCACCTCAGATAAATTGCCGAAAGACGTGGTCTTACGTTGATCGCACTTGATTGAAAAATCCAAAACGAAATGTATTTGGTCGCAGCATTATATGAGTAGAAAGCGATTATTTGCTCGAAAATGAATTGATTTTCGCGATGTGAAATATTTTCCGTTTTTCATGTTATGCATCCAATATTGGATACGAAAATTTTCTACTGATGGGGAAAAATAATATTCAGAAGCTTTCCTGTTAACACGTTCGACGCCCAACGCGACGTTTTTGAGTTTCTTGCAGAGCCAACTTGCGATTAAATTATAAAATGCAGATCAAACTTAGTTTATAGATAACTTTTACATGATCTAGCAATGTTTGTTTTAAATTGAAGACGAATTGATGACAATAACACATGCCAAAGTCATAGTATAGGGGTTCTGCAAAAAACTGCAGTACAAACCATCCGTACTATAGATTAATAAAAAGTATAGTATAAACAGTATAATATTATGGTTATGATTTTATTATTTTTCCTCATATCCTATAGTTACATTTAGGTGCCTATTCTATCAAATACCTTTTAAAAATCCTACTCAATTCGAGCGAGGAAAGTGTCACCCATATCTAGGTGACGGGGCGTCGAAAGTGTTAATTGCGATTGATTGAAAAATCACAAAACCAAATGTATTTAGTTGCAGTGTTATATGGATAAAAAACATTAAAATAAACTCTTTCGCATGAATGTATTTTTCAATTCCCAGGGGAACTGGCAGATTATTTTTCAGCAACTATGATAGCAACGAAAGTTCCGCGCGTATATGTGTGTGTGTGTGTGGTGGCTGCTCCGATGTTTCAAGCGGAACCGTGGCATCACTCTCCTCTTGATGGATTCCCTTCTGGCCTTAGATGCACAAACAGGCTCTTGGTGACACCGTTCATCAACGCTTTCATGATAAACGTAGTTAGCTTCATCACAACAGCGACAACATGCTCCAATCGCTGTTCAATTATAACTGAGTGGGTTTACGAGCGGCGCTCGCTTATATACCGATTGGTGATTTCAATAGCCTGTTTTGAAATCAATTTTAAGGCTTTTGAAACGAGTTTTTGGATGAAAAAGTAACATGTATATAACGCGTAGACATTTTATCTTTCGAATGAAGTGTTTATCATACCATTACGTTCAGTTGTTTAAGAGCTATTAACGCTCAAAATCTCGGTCTCCGGCGTAACGCTTTCGTTTTCGAAACTTTGATTTTACACCCCGGTATTGAAATGAAAGACGTAGTCCTACGTCAAAAACTTATTTCACTAGTTTGAGTCCAATTTCCTTTTTGCAAAACATTTAGATTAGATCTTTCGGACTGCTTAAGAAACAATCTTCCTCGCAAATCACAAACGCTACGTGAGAAAAAAAATCCATAATCTATAATTCTTATTGCGCCTTTGGTTATGCAAAAATCAGAACAATGTTTTTAGTGAAGCGAGCAGGGCTCGGCAAAGTCACATCCAACTGAGGATAATCAGGGGACTGTAAAGATTTCGAATTCGATTCTCTCCCATATATCACGTATGCATGTATCGATGTTTGAGTTCACGTTGGGTCAGCAATGGAGCTGTCCATTAAAGATGTAGCAAATTTTTTGCATTAGGAAACAAGTTTTCGTTTTACTTGGTATGGACGTTAAAATAAGATTGTGTACAATGAGATTCATGTCAGGGGGAGTAGAAGTGGTGGATTGAAGTCAGATTGAACGAAGTGACAGAATTGTATTTATTCGTCATGTCAATAAGAATAACCATATGCTAGAATAGTTCATCATTCATCCTCGCTCTTAATGCCAGTCAATTCATTTCTAATCAATTTATGTTATGTTGACGGCGAATGCCGAAGTAGTCATAGTCAAAGCAAAGCAACTAAGAAGAGAGTCGATTTTCATTTTTCATCTGCGAAGATGTTGGGCCCTGATAACGAAAAATAATGTTTTTTATATAGACTTACACAGCAAAAATTGGAAATTTGATTTTTTCATCAAATATTCCATTTATTTTATTGACAAAAAATGCATAATCTTACACAGTAGATCCTAAATAGAACGTTCCCAGTAAAAAACTTATCAACTTATTGCATTTTCAACGAATTTAAATAACAAATATTCTGCCGGCGCTCTAAAAATCGAGGTTTTGACATAAAAATTACTCCCAATTAATATCGCATGTTTTTAGAAGCCCTAAAAAAATTGGAGTATTCCCAAATACCTTCAGAAGTTTTTAGTTAAGCAAAATATTGAGACAATATTCCAAGTGTATCGAAAAAAAATGTATTCTGGTTGGTAATATTGTTGCTACGGCCTTATAAAGAATTAAGTTTCCTCATTATCAGGAAAGCATGGAAAAGTTCATTCGCTCATTTCTCCACACCTAATTATAAATCACTCTTGTATCTGCTTGGAATATTCATGGCGAAAAGAATGCGGCAAGCAATCTTGAGATTGCACGATGAATCATTTTACACTCCCCGACCATCTTCATTCAGGAGTGATAGTGAACATAACAAAACAAAGAGTGGAAAACAACATTCAATGAATGAATACTCCTTTGGAAAGATCGCACGAAACAAAATAACGAGTGAGTCAAGATAGACTGAATCTGCGTGTATGTATGATTGTATTTCCTCTTGTACTCTTTTCCTTGTCAGCATCCAGGTGCACATGAATCCCTTCTCGCTCACCAATAACTTGCGTTAATATGGTCTTTTGCGTTGGCTTAAATCGTTTCATACTAGAAACAAAAAAAAATGTCATTGCAATAGTGCACAGGAAACAACTCGATTTCAACTATCTACCTATATTTTACTGCCGCGATCGAGGCTCAATGATTGCTATTTGAGTGAAAAACGATTGATTTTACAGAAACACTCGCTGGCCCAAGCAAAAGTTTCATAACGTCATTCCGAGAGGCAAATGAGGGAATGCAATAAAATCTGAGAACAGATGAGCGGAATCGAGACAGTATTTTTCCGTTCTAATCGAGAATGAACTTTGCGAAGAGGATAGGTGAATGTTTTCTGTCTCAAATAAAGTGAGGCATAAACGGAGAATAGAAGGGTAAGTTTTATCTGTGAATGAGTGTTGTTGAACGAATTTCGATGCAATTTTGCCCATACCTGTTATCAGGTTATAACTATATGTATCATGTTCGGCCATCGTGAATTTTCGTAATTATTGAAATAATCTGTTTGTCTTTAGTTGTTGTATCATAATAGAATTAGTTGTAATAGAATTAGTTGTAATTACAAATACAACCATATCAATGTTGTTGCCGACGGCCAGTGCGGTGTCAATGGACCAAAGGTTGGTAGTTGGTTATAAAGTACAGGCATTTTGTGTCATTTTCGACACCGTTTCCTGGCACCAAATTTTGAAGACGAATTGTATATACGTAGTCATACTTCACTGCATTCGACCGTCCCTTTGACGGCAGTATACAATCTGTATAATAGATGAACATTTGCAAGGAAACAAGATGAACGGAAGTGTGAATGTACGAGTAAGTGACAACAACTAGAAGGCTCTCTCCGGGGCTATTTTTCATATAATTCGTGTGCATATTTATGTAACAATCCCACTGCAATAAGTTTGCAGCAATGGTTTTTTTTATCCCATTTATTTATTTAAGGCTCATTAGCATTTTAGCTGTAACAGAGCCGAATTTTAATCGTGTACATGTCACATGGTTATCATATATCTAAAATTAGCACATTACACAGTTGCCATTCGCCAGTATTCCTTCTATACCATTACATATGGTACATTCACACAGTAGCCATTTAGGCGTAAGAGTATTCTTTCTGTTCTTCCATTATCCAGTTGGACCACCAGACAGCGGAGACAGTTGAATGATCATTGTTGAGTTATTTATAGAACAGCAGCCCGATGTGTCTTGCAGAGCAGAGCAGTTGTATGGATGAATCAATCTTATTTCGACCGTGGATCGATCTCCATCGCTGATGATTGTTGCGTGGACGTAGCTATTCTGTAACAACACAAAGATGGTCAATGAAGGTCCTAAGTTTTGAACTCACGATCGATCGCTTACTAAGCGAACGCGCAACCAATGTGGCTACGGAGACCCCCAACAGCAGCAATGGTTGTAAAACATTGAAAATTTTGTAGAAGATACACTCCATGATTAACATATCTTGAGCATCGATTGCACACCAGCATAAAGTTATGAAATAAATTATTTCTAGGAATTGCTAATTTATTACAGCTTCTTCTATCTTGATGACGCTAACGTTCCATGGGGGAATATGTATCGCTTGGTACATTCTTATCAGAAGTTGCTGAATAACAACTAATTATGCTGTGCAAGTTCAAGAACACGCGTGTGCCAGTACAAGTCGAAAACCACTCATTTGTTACAGCTGGTAAAGGAAAATTCCTTTGATACGTTCCAAATTCTCATATCTATTCAACATTCTTAACTGACAACACATGTAGAGCACTAATCACTCACTCCGAAACCACATGAAATAGAGAACAACTTATATTACATAATGATAAATACCTTTTCAGTGTTTCGCCTGATTAAACATTCCACTGCGTGTCCCTGATGAACCGGAGATGTGCTCCGAAAAACCACGCGCCGTAGCTTCTTCCGTTATGTGCCTCTCCTGGCCATCATCGTTATCGCAGCATCATCAGTATCATCAGCGTGAACGTCAGTATAAAAGTTAAAAAAGGAGAGAAAAAATGCTCCGCTTCTAACTTTCGGTGATGAAAATTCACGTCACGTGATCATTACACCCCCGCACTACATGCACCGTTCCTGAATCTGTCCCCATTGTGATTCAGAAATCAAAGCCCAGAAACACCACAGTATTACATAAACACACTTTCTTGTGACGGCAAAAAAATGAGTCAAACTTCTAAATTTGATTTGTCAACTTTGGGATCAATCCCCATAGCATTGCCATTTTGTCACGATCGAGAGCACGACGCTAAATCACTATGCCCACAACCACCCACTGACGTCAATCAGTAGAGGTGGTGCACTTCTTCGACAAATAGGAAGCAAAAAGACGGATAGACACACCTAATGAAACCGTATCGTTATCAACGGAAAATTTTCCACCCATCACCAATTACCGAATTTTGTTGTTATCGTCGTCGGTGTTGTTGTTGTTGTTGTCGTTACTGCTAGCGCTACCGGACCGGAACGAACAACTGTTTTCACACCCTGCGCACGGTTTTCCTACACGCAGATTACACCGCCACTACTTATACAGCTTAATCACCTCCACCGTTTGCCACTGGCACTTCACTCCCCCGCACTCACTGCTGCCGACCACGATGGTTTGACGTTTTCCGCGTCTGGTCTTATCGGATGTTTTTCATGTGAGCGAAGAACAGTAGCAGCAGCAGCACCTCTAGCTTTGGACCGGCCCTCGTTTATCTCGGTCACACTAACCGTCCGGGTTTTCTCGGTCTTCCTCACGTCCGTCCAGCGCGCGGTCTATTAGATTATTTGTTTCTGTATGGGGAAAAAAGAAAATTTATTACACAGGAGCTATGGGTATCGAGCGTATGAGAGTTTTATTACTATGAGGTTGATCGAAAAATGCATCGCTAAAGTTACTATATTAGATACCAAGAGTCGAGTGCAATATTCATAACATGTTTTTTGGGGCCAACACGGGAAAAAATGGGTGTGGTTGGAATTACGTAACACAACGGGTTTCGTTAAGCTTCACATACGGTGTGCGGATCAGAGCAAAAAAAAACAATCTTCCAGGACGCGCTGCGTCCTGGCATCGATTCTTAAGCCGATTTGTGCCCCAAGGCTTTACCTAGTCACTGAAGGCAGAAGCCCTCTTATCGAAATAGGTAGAAGAAATCAGAAAACCGAACCGTAGATTCGTAAATAAACCGATAAAATGATAGCATCAGTAAACAAAGGATTATTTTATCGCTGAAAGTCAGCGAAACGATGGGTAGCATAAATCGAACAAAATGCCAAAAATCGTGCTTCACTATGTTTTCTCTGCAGACGGGCTCTTCTAACAAAACACGTTTTTCCTACGAACCAATCTTCATAAATGCTAGGCTTGGCAGACCTTAACTTCTTTCTTCCCAGAATGAAGTAAATTGAATGCGTAGAAATCGGGTTATGTTTTCTCGTCATTGAAATCAATTATTCAGTATCTTGCGAAAACTTATTCCCCTGATTGATACCAATTCACATTGATACAGTATTATTGCTGAACGAATGTGGTAATTGTTGGTAAAACTCTGAGAGAGAAAATAAAAGGAAATAAAAAGCCTCATTTTTATATTCCTTAAGGTGAAGGTGGAAGCTAGCCATTGTAGTAGTATAGGTAAACCCACGTGTAAAAATGGGGTAATAGTGTTTGTGAGAGAAGAGCAAAGCACATGTAAATAGATCAATTCACTTATCAGACTGTGTGGCGCTTCATTGACACGAGTCTTTGAATACATTTGAAAAAAAAATAACAATTCAATACAGAAGTTAGATGTATGAACAAAATGTTCCGATGAACAATTGCAAACATAAATATATATAGAAGGTGAATTTGCATATGGAGTAAAATTCTGATTATACGCGAGCGTAACATGAGCAAATTTATAACACATGCGAATTGGGGCTCTTTTGATATTAACAAGTTCTTCCGCATAGTAACTCGATACTGATAATTCCTTAATATTTTCCTCCGTTGGTCGTATTGTTTTCACATATTCACGTTGGAGAGCCTTAACCCTTCTCTTCGTTGGCCGAGACATTTTGATTGAATGTAATACTTTTCCGTTTACTATTTTTGGAAGCATAGGCAGCCGTTGCAGTGTTCCGAGCTCTGCAATACAATTTTCTCAACCAATGTTCAAGTTGCCAAAATTTACATTATAGACCCATTAAACGTAAAAATAATAATTGTATTGATATCAACACAATTATATTTAATTGATTTCCAGGACATGAAACGCTATGACTCAGGTATAACATTTTATTGAGTGGTTTTTATGTGGTTTTCAAATGATGTTGCCTGGCATCAGTGTCGAAAAAATAATGATGTTTTCACCAATACAAACAAAACAATTGCGGAAAATTGACAAATAAAAAGTTAACTTTCAGAACACTAGCTCGAGTTTTACGACGTTTTCCACTATACATTGCGACGGCAGATGAAAATTTTATATTTGGTGAGTAATCGATTAGATTTTGATTACTATTACTTGGTGGGAAGTGTGTGCGAACGATCATTTTCTTCACACTGTTTCGCAAATTTTGCGGAACAGTGTGAAGAAAATGATCGTTTTCACACACTTCCCGTCAAGTAATATCAATCAAAATCTAATCTATTATAGGAGAAGTGGGTAATACGCTCCCCCTAAGCGAGAATGGATTTATCTTGACCGTGCTCTTAAAATTTAAGGTAACAACTACGTCAGTACTTAGATTAGTTAACCCTCAGTCATCTGTAAGCGTTCTGTATTTTAGATACTGAATAACAAAAGTGCTACGAATTTTATTTTGTAAGGCGCCCAAATTCTAAATTTCCAATCATACGATGCTAAATGGCCCAGCAGAAGTATAATATGCCCATGAGTTGTTTCTCTCAGAGACTATAAAGCTCAGAGAAACAGCTTATATGAATGAGAGATTCCATCAATCTATTCCCTTCATGCCCACCAGCGAAGAGAAGAAACCGTTTCTCCGGTGAGCGTGTTCTCCCAGTATTCGTGCGTTAATTCTCCAGTCCGCGCTCTTGTTTTCCTGCATTCTCTGAGCACATAATATAGTTGCCAGATGTGAAGACATGTTTTCGTTTTGAAGACATTTAATTTTGTAAAGACAATTAATGTTTGTGAAAACATACTGGGGTCATTTCCAAGTATGGAAAAACAATTGTTTGTGTGATTTATCGAACATCATGTTCGAAATATAGTGATGGTTTGCTCATTTTTGTTCATTATGATTACATTGGAAGACATTTATTCGTGCCATGCAGAGATATTTGAAAAAATCATCTGGCATCCCTCACATACAAGCTATTTCTCTCGTGAGAATGCTTACGGCCGAAAGCGAGCAAATTGCCCCGATCAAGGGTATGCCATACTGCCCGATGGTAAGCTGATGCGGAAAATGTCAAATTGAGAAGGAAATGAATCCTTTCTTACCACTTTCTTCATCTGAGATATTCACTGGAAACTCGACTCAATAAATATGACCCACAGTTATCGCCTCTGAATCGGTTTCAAGCAACAAAAACCTTATAGAAATGGTGCAGAAAATTACATCGAAAATCGCTTCCAAAGAAAATATTTTTTCTTATTTTTTTAAAGCATGTTACAAATGTAAAACTTACATGGTAGGATTCTATCATTGACTAGCACAATTGCCTATATCCATTGCATTTATATTCTTGCTGGTTTACGAGAAAATCAGGCGGGTCAAATTGCCCGGCCGGCGCGTTTTAGAAATTTTCATCTACCGTCGCAATGTATAGTAGAAAACGTTGGAAAACTTGAGCTAGTGCTCTGAAGGTTAAATCTTCAGTTTTGAAATTTCCGCAATGGTTTTGTTTGTATTGGTAAACCATCGTTATTTTCTCGACACTGATGCCAGACAACATCATCGAAACAGCTATAAAAACCACTCAATAAAATGTTATTCCTGAGTCATAGCGTTTCATGTCACGAAAATCTATAAAATAAAATTGTGTTGATATCAATACAATTATTATTGTTGCGTTTAATGGGTCTATAATGTAAATTTGAGCAACTTTAACATTGGTTAAGAAAATTGTATTGCAGAGCTCGGAACTCTGCCACGGCTGCCTCTGCTGCCAACAATAGTGAACGGAAAAGTATTACATTCAATCAAAATGCCTCGGCCAACGAAGAGAAGGGTCAAAGTTCTCCAACGTGGATATGTGAAAAAAATACGACCAACGAAGGAAAATATTAAGGAATTATCAACATCGAACTGTTGATACCAAAAGAGCCACAATTCGCATGTGTTATAAATTTGCTCATGTTACGCTCGCGTATGATCAGAATTTTACTTCATATGCAAATACACCTTCAAGGGGAGATGGTGGTGAGACGGACATGTTAAAGAAAACTTCAATTATATCTTTGGAAACAAATGTTTTCAAAAATTTAAAAGCTGTTTCTTACAGTTCAATATATTGGTTTTCGGAATAACTGGCCAAATGTTTTATGAACATGTGTTTTTCCATGTTTTTTTACTGAAATTAAAACAAGCCGAAAAGTACAACATTTTTATAGGTGCGGGTATAATGGACATGTAGTGTGGGGGGGGGGGGGATATGGACAGGTTCATAATACATGAAGCGTAGAGGTTTATCGCTCGCGAGAGGAATAATTTCACTCTCTCCCAGTGTTTGTGCGTCCAATAACTGAAATAGAACTAAAAGAGAAAGCAATATAAAAAAGAGTTTAATCCCTTCTTCCTTTCACTTTCCATCATGCATTGGATGTGATTATGGATATGACTGACCATTTCAACCCCCCCAGTGCAATTTTTTCAATAATTTAAATTTACCACTTACGAATGAATTATGTGCTCCCGTGGCCGAGTGGTTAGCGTCAAACATAACATGCCGGGGGTTCGGGTTCGATTCCCGTTCTGGTCGGGGAAATTTTTCGTCAAAGAAATTTCCTCTGACTTGCACTGTGGTCACGCGTATTCTAGAGCTTGCCACTCAGAATGCATTCAAGGCGTGTTATTTGGCATAGAAATCTCAACTAAGTTCTAATGAAAATGACGCAAGTAATACTACGTTGAGACGGCGGAGTTCCTCTAAGAACGTTAGTGCCATATAAGAAGAAGACTTACGAATGAATTTACTTTTCCGTACATAGCTCTGTATTTCTCTGTCAACTCACAAATCGAAATATAACCATCAGCGAATTCAATTTCGCAATTGAACCACTCAAAATGCTTAATATCGATGCCGCAAAAGTTACATCCACACGCGGAATCATGTTCGATTTTCGGTTTTTGTTTCTCTATTCCACTTTTGATCAGTATTCATTGTCATAGGATGGTTTAAATATTATACAATAGCATATAGAAGGGTTTCCCATCAACAGAAATTTGAAATTCATAATGCAACTATACAAATCAACCACCTATCCATCATACCCCCACTGCCCGTCTTACCCGCGGCTCCCCTATATATATTTATATTTGCAATTGTTCATCGGAACACATCGTTCACACAATTTACTTCAGTATTGAATTGTTTTTTTTTCGAATGTATTCTAAGACTCGTGTCAATGGAGCGCCACACAGTCTGATAAGTGAATTGTTCTGTTTACGTACAAAAATCAAAACAAACTGTGTGATTTGCTCTTCTCTCACAAACACTAGTACCCCATGAAAACACGTGCTTTTACCTATACTACTACAATGGCTTCCTCCCACCTTCACCTTAAGTTGTTTCACTAACCCACTTCGATAAACAAAAGATAAATTGAGATTCTGGATATACAGTGACTCAAATCCGTAATCGTACTCTATCATGCAGATCTCTTTTCCCTTTTTTTGAAAGTCGAAAACAAGCTTTCGGAACATTCAATTTAGATAAAATTATAGTGTCATATGAGAGTTAAAAGGTATGCTATCTGTTTTCAGAATAATGGTTTTTATTTCTCCAAAAATGGCGAATGTATGTGCTAATGTATGAAAATTGACCAAACTCATAATCGTACGCTGGTTGAAATCTCTACTCGATTTCGAAGTTGGTCAATTTCCTTATTTCATCATTATTATGGTATCCCTTGTTCATTGCAAGTATCTTTAGCTGTCTTTAGCTTTATCTACGAGTTGTTTGGTGTATTCAGAAGGTATATTTATCAATATTTTCATTAAGTGGTTTTTTAAATCGTTATTTTTAGGAATTTAATGTTTTCTAAATTTCCTACACAAATAACTTCCTTAGTTTTTTACTGGGACTGTTGTCGGAAGATTGTGGAGGAATATTAATAACTTTTGAGTAATTGTAATGTAACCATGTGCGAACTTCATATGTCTTGAGCTCTGGGTCATTGTCTTGGCAAAACTTGAATACTCAATCCTATCCCATTGTCTCCACTTTGCTTCATATTTTCCTTCAGGATGATCGAGTAAACATTCTGACTAGGATTGGGCGATCTTTAGAAAAAGATCGATCTTTGCTGAATCGATCTTTGAAAAATCGAATGCCAATGTGAATATTTACTTGTTTTATATAAGTATTGTCTTTTTCTAATACATGAAATAAACATTTCACATTTCCATTCAAACATCAAAGGCATTTCAGTTTGATTCTCAGAATGTAAGTCACAAAAAACTTGAAAGCCTAGAAAAATGTATTTTCCACAAGATTCATCTTGAACCGTTAAGGAATTATTTAATCAAATAAATTATATGAAATTATCATCAGAGTTCAGCAACTGATGTTCATCCAGAACTCTGCTGACAATAATCCCGTTGAATTCAATCGTATCATACGCCTGGCATTTAGTTGAAATCTTGCTAGTAATCTCTGTTCTAGAGAAGAACGCTTCAGCTGGACCTGATGTCACCATCCCATCTCATCACAATTTTCACTGTCAGTCTTGTGAATGTGATGCTGTAAATATAACTTGTGGCCACTTGTTTTGTAATGACCAAACTTACATAACTGTTTCTCCTGAATTTACGACCACTAATTTGACAACCTTGCAAAGGATTCAATGTTTATGAAATTTGTGGATTTTTGTGAGAGTAAATTTGTTTTTGTTCACAAAAAAAAAACAAATTTACAAAAAAAAAATCTACGGTCAAAAAGATTGGAAAAATAGCAAAGAAAAGATCGATTTTCTCAATTTTATTTGGAGTAGGAAGAATCAATCCGTAATCAATCGTAAATCGGAGAGAAAAAGACAGATTTTCTAAATATCGATCTTGGATAGCTCAATCCTATTCATTATCACTAATTTGACATCCCCGAATGCTATCCAAATGTTGACATTATGTTCATAAAATTTGTCAGGTGGTGAGATTAAAATCGATGTACATTGAAAAAAACTCTAAGATCGAAAAGATCGATCTTTACGATTTTTTCGGGTACAAAGAATCGATCCAAAAAATCGGAAATCGAAATGGAAAAGATCGATCTTCTGAAAATCGATCCAAGATCGCCCAATCCTAATTCTGACCCAATGAAAACCAAATTCCTCAACACGCACACTCATATGATCCCTCCACCACCACCATGTTTGAACATTGCTTTTAGATTTTTTTTACGTTTATACGAAACTCCATACGAAACGATAACCATAGGAGTCAAAAATATCAAATTAGGACCCATCTATGGAAATAACATCTTATCAGTAATACATTGATGTGTTTCATGCTGTTTGGAATAATCAAATTGAAGTTACTGATATTTTTTTACTAAGAAACGGTTTGTCACTCTGTGCTCGGGCATTCAAGCTGCGCTTCCTAGACACATTACAATCTTTTTGTTTGCTCAATTTGGTTTTTATCGATGGTGTAATGGATCAGAATGTTTACTTGAACATCCTAAAGGTGTAGGATGTAGCAAAGTGTGAAGAAAATGAGATGGAATCGAGGATTCAAGTTTTGCCAAGACAATGACCCAGAGCTCAAGACATATGAAGTTCGCACATGGTTACATTACAATTACTCAAAAGTGATTGATATTTCTCCACAATCTTCCGACATCAATCCCTGTAAAAAACTTAGGAGGTTATCTGTGTAGGAAATTTAGAAACCATTAAATTTCTAAAAACAACGATTTTAAAAACCACTTAATGAAAAAATTGATAAATATACCTTCTGAATACACCAAACAACTCGTAGATAAAACTAAAGACAGCTAAAGATACTTGCAATGAACAAGGGATACCATAATAATGATGGAACTAGGAAATTGACCAACGCCTTCGAAATCGAGTCGAGATTTCAACCAGCGTACGATTATGAGTTTGAGTCATTTTTCGTACATTACACACACATTCGCCATTTTCAGAAAAATAAAAACCATTATTCTGGAAACAGATAGCAAACCTTTCAACTCTCATATGAAACTGTGATTTTATCTAAATAGACGGTTCCGAAAGCTTGTTTTCGATTTTCAAAAGAAGGGAAAAGAGATCTGCATGATGGAGTACGATTATGAATTTGAGTGACTATAGATGGTTTATAGGCAAACCTGTTTTTGTGCGGGGGAAAGGAACCACACACAAAAACCGTACTAAACTCAACCAGCAGCTTTAAAAAATAGTGTTCGCTACAAAAAATAGTGTTCGCTCAGTTTTTATGCGGTGGATAGGAACCGTATAACAAAAATCCTTAAGAAAATAACCTAAATCCTAATGATTCTATTGGTGCTCAACATTCGATTTCCTTTATTCTGCTCACTTGCGCTGCTCACTTGCGCTGATCATATAATCAACTCTTTGCTCCTTTCAATATGCTCCTACTGAAACCTTAAAACAAACAAAAAAACATGAGAATGGGTTTTAGCTAACACAGTCCATATGTAGAGCGATTCAATACATATCAAAGATAGAAAAAAAATGACCGATGATTGAATATTTATCAAATACCGCACAAAACAAATCGCAAGAGATTTTTGATGCATTTTCATCAAAAATTCGCATAAAAAACCGCACAAAAACAGGTTTTACTGTATTTAATAATTGATGAAATATGAATACTGGCGATTATCCTCTCGTAGTATATTGGCAGCACTGCATTATTAAGCCATCATCTAGTTTAACAAAGAAGGCGATCTATACAAATTAGCGATTACGGATGTACATTTGTCAATGTTCGATTTTTGAATGCAAGGTACGTTTATGAGAAGGTATCCTGGACTCGAAGTGTGTCCGACACGATTTACTTATACACTCTCAACTATGACATCTTAGCTTTGACGGAAAGCAGCGATCGCAAAGCAATTCATAACAAGTGTTTTTTTTTTGTTGCGAATATTACGTGTTTTGCTACATTTTACTTGAAAATATGTCAATAATACGTGAGATAGAGGAGTTAGTGAACCATTAAATTTAAAATAACGGAACTAGTACCCAGGATGTGTTGTTTCTGTGTTGCTTTTTGAAGTGGTCTTTTTACGGCGGCCCGACTGCGAAGGAATATATTTATAAAATATTTCTATTTTCAGATAACTCTATGGCTCGATGTGTGGCACCCGGATGCGTGAGTGTTTAGCCATTGATACCCTGGCTCGAGTCCAACTCGAATTATGAAAACATATCCCACAAATTATCATTCCATCGATCCCCAAGGGATGTCAATATTTGGAAGAAATGACTTCGATTCTTTGGACTGGACCTAAACAGCAATACTAAACACATGTACATTTGCTCGCTTCACTTCAGTCCAGATTGTTTCTTTCATATCGATGACTTGGAAGTACAATATCGTCGAAAACTGATACAAACAGGTAAATTTGAACAAATCCATATTGTAGTTACAATTACTACACAAAAATGTTTATTTTTAGCTGTTCCTACTGTCAGAAAGGCCAACGATTCTCATGCCTCGGGAAATCAAAACGGACGGCTCGCCGAAAGGTCTTGATTGACATCAAGCGAGAGTAAAAAATCATAAATCATCCTTACCATCCGCGAAGTTGGTCCAGTTTTCTAATGGGACGAAACATGACTATCCCGAATGGGATATTCCGTCAAATGAAATCGGGAGCAGCACTATCAACATCTCTAATGAAAAACCTAGTGATTCTGCTAGTTCTGAAAGCTTAATTCAAGCACTGCAGTAGGAGGTATCGAAGAGCTACAGAGAGCTTCAGGAAGCTAAACTCTGAATTACCGAACCACAATTTTCCCTAGGTGTAAATAGATGTAAATAGATTATCTTTACGCAGCAATGAATAAACATATACATTTAGCTAAAATACAAAAGAAATAAACTTATTTAAACAAATTCAATATACCGATCCATGATACTCGCAAAGCTAACACGTCACAGCCTCACTGTTACTGATGCACTAGTCAGTCCAGACTACCTTTTCATAAACGTACCCTGTTTTGAATGAAAATTTTTGCTTCCTGTTATTTGATTAAGGCAGTATTCTAGTCTAGAAATTTGAAAAAAAAAAACAATTTTTTTTCCTTCATATTTCTGTACTTCAGAATTCAAGAATATAGTCTAGAAAGTACTTATCGAAAATCCTATTGTTCACCGAGTTAGAGCCATTCTAATGAAGTGGTATCTAACCTGGTACGGCCATAACAATGAACTTCTAACGCGTTTTTCTCGAAACTAGTTTTTCAAACTGGCGTACACGATATCTCAAGTTCTACTGAACCGATTCATGTCGAATTTATATGTATATAATTTGCATGCATCTCTCTATCGCATGAACCTCTAAAAATAATATTTGTCAATTTCATTCTTTTTGAAAAATCGGGAAACGTAAGAAAAATCGTTTTAAACAGCATTTTACTTTTCTAAAGTAAAGTTCTTTTCTTTCACGAATGAAGTGATATCTAACCTGGTACAGTCATAACAATGAACTTCAAACGTGTTTTTCTCGAAACTATTTTTTTCAAACTGGCGTACACGATATCTCAAGTTCTACTGAACCGATTCATGTCAAATTTATATGGACACAATCTGCAGGCATCTCTATTTCGCATGAATCTCTAAAAAATAATATTTTTCAAATTTTACTATTTTTAAAAAATCGGGAAAATTACACTTAACAAAATTAACTATGAAAATAACTTAATTAAATTAGTGCCGATTAATACTTTGGAATGAATTTTTAACATAACACCTAACTATAACACCTGCAAAATTCAGGTCAAAAAATGAAATGTAGGAAATTATTCAAATTTTCATAAAAAAAAACTTAAGTTTAAACAAAATATATTTAAAAAATTAAAATTCATTTCTCTCAAAAACCTATTTTTTTTAATTCTCAAAAAATAGATATATATGAATAGCCTTTACAATTTCCAACAAGTCAATAATACATCGAAAGCTGTCCATCTTTCGATGTATGGATACACTTCTACAGAAAAAAAGTTTTTCTAGCAACAACTTTTTCATCTTTTCTTTGAAAAAATTACAACAAATACTATTTTTGTTTAAAGTCATGGTAACGATATAATGTATTCGACAAAGTTTTAGATCTCATTAAAATTTGAACTTTCGTCGGAGACATCTACTTATATATATTTCATAGTTTCTGGAGTATAACGCATTTTTGTATGCGTAACGTAACATTTTTGTGTGTAAATTCTCGCGATTGACATGCTCTAAATAAAAAAAATTTAGCAGTGAATCACGATAATTTATAGGTAAAAAAGGTTACGAGTGAAACATTAATAGTAATTTTTCAAAAAAAAAACATGAAAAAGTTGTTGTCCAAAAAACTTTTTTTCTATAAAAGAGCCCATCTTCCGATGTTTATATTTAGATTATGGCGTTGTTTTTTTTTCAACTCTCTCGTGTACCGTGGTTATGTGTGTATGCGTGGTAGCTTGCTTTTTAGAGCATGTTTTTTAAAGCAGTGGTATTAAGGATGGAATCCACTAACCACTAATTCTGCCAGCAAAATGATCCAACTGTATCGAGAAACATCAACATCCCAGCTAAGTACTATTAACAATTTGTTATTTTTATAACCGATCCGAAATGCAATCCGCTTCAAGTCTCTCGGTGTTGTGTGCGAGAGAAAGTGTCAGTCAGTAGAAGACTGCGGTGATGGCGGGTGCGGCTGCGTGTGGGAGTGTGGCATTACGAGTGCGCGATCGTGGAGGATGACCAGCAAACATGTGATTGTATTGGTGTGGTTGCCTTGCTTCCCAGAACGGACTCGTTTGCTTCGGAAGACCAAGGTAGTTTGATTCTTTTCGTCGGTTGACGTACAGTCGAGTTTTTGTGAGAGGATTGGATCGGAGAGCATATTTTGATTGTGCGATAGCTGACGGATGGAGGCAGGCTGTTTTGTTTGTTCGAGGCAGACGATTTCGGTCACGGCAAGGCGGAGCGGACGGTGTAGCCACGCCGGTGCAGTTCTATGTCGTTGTTTACTTCTCGCAGTTGCGTGAGATTTGTGCAGCCGCATTTTCGCGCGAAGTTGCATTCAATCTAAACGACATTCTAGAGTTTTAGAAGATCCAATAGTTTTAGAGGTTTTTATATATCTAATATTGTCTTCGTGGTAAAGAGCGCATTGACGTCAACGTAACATCGATCTAGACGTTGACTTTGATGTGTATGTACAAGCGGCCATAAGATTTCCATGCAAGAATATTCAATGTAGTGTGCGTTTCGACCATGAGAATGTTACGGAGGTCGAGAGAAAAGTTTGAATTAACTTACATTTGTCTCTTTTGCTCACCCATGTTTTTTCTTGGGATTAGTAGTTCACCTTGAATATCAGTGAGTTCTTCTTGTATGTATCTCCTTTTCGGTTTTTTTTTTTTGAATAGAGGATTGACGTTGCTTTTCCTTCAATTATGTCATTCTAACCCTTACTACAAGAACAATGATTTCGTTAATAATTGCTCGAATGATTACTTGAGAAATTGTTAGTTTTTATTACAAATCCAAATCGCAGGTATCAAGTTTTCCTTTTCGAGGTTCAAATATAAATTGCAAGACTAGGTTCAAGATGCTAGAGTCCCAATTCGGAAAACTTCCGTGATTTCCGTGTATTACAATGGAAGAGCATGACGTGCGACTAGGCACAAGTATTAAGTCCGATCCGAGTCTGATAAGACCTTATCAGGTGACCCTTCAATATATTCAATCTTCAAATGCATTTGATTTTCGAGTTTTTGCTCCGTTGAACAGAGGAGACTTTTCAGGTTACCGTTCAGCTGCTACCAAATGCATTTGAGTCTGATAAGACCTTATCAGGTGACCCTTCAATATATTCAATCTTCAAATGCATTTGATTTTCGAGTTTTTGCTCCGTTGAACAGAGGAGACTTTTCAGGTTACCGTTCAGCTGCTACCAAATGCATTTGATGTTCGAGTTTTCGTTTCAACGAGTAATTGGGTCCACGCTTACAAAATTAATTCACTTACCAGAGTTATGATCCTTTTGCAGAGACCTTTTCAGGTCACCCTTTAATATCTTCACGGCTACGAAATGCATTTGGTTTTCAAGTTTTCGTTTCGTCAAGTGATCTCTAGTTTGCGTTAGCATAATCACATCACTTACCACAGTGAATCCTGATTCTTACCCCTTCCCACTAACAAACTATCCCTTCCATGATAAACGCTAGGAACCCTTCTGGCCTTCGGGCGGCGAATATCATACTAACATTCCTACCCTTCCCATGGTGACTGTAAGGACGTGGCCGGCGTCGTTATTGATCATTGAAAGCTCGAATCACCGAAAATTGCACAACGAGAATGATTTGCTAGTCCCAAGCGTCATTCTGTGTGTTCTTTGTGCAATTTGGTTGGTTCAGGTCAATCACGGAGAGCAACTACGAATTGTACAGTCTACCCAAGCTCAAGCTCAAGCTCATCTTCCGATGTTTATATTTATTTTTCTAGAATTAAAAAAAAACATGTTTTCGAGAAAAATGAATTTTAATTTTCAAAATATTTTTTCATGAGTTATTTTTCTCAAAAATTTGTTCGATATGTTTCAATAAAAACATAAATAATTTCCTACATTTCATTCTTTGACTAAAATTTTGTAGGGGTGATAGATTTTTTGTGAGAATCTTTTTTTGAAATTGTGTGTTTTTTTTTCAAATTTTTTTTTTAGAAAAATCTTAATTGAAAAACTATAAGATCTACAATATCTACAAAATCTATAAGAACACACAAAAATTATTGTGATTTACATGTCCTGAAAACTATTCTCTATTTAGTAGCATGTCAAGAACATGTCAAACGCAAGAATTTACTCACACAAATGTTACAAGTAGGACATTATTTTTTTCAGAAGTCTTCATACAAAAATGCCTTATATTTCATATTTTAATAATATCTAAACTTTGTGAAATACATTATATCGCTATCATTACTTTAAACAAAATCAGGATTAGTTGTATTTTTTTCAAAGAAAACATGAAAAAGTTGTTGTTAGAAAAACTTTTTCCCAGTAAAAGTGCCCATCTTCCGATGTATGGATGACTTGTTGGAAATTGTAATTGTATATAGTTTTTTTTTTAGAAAATGTTAAATTCATTTTTCAGCGAAAATAAAAAAAAATGTTGGCATTTTTCTACGAAAATTTAAACAATTTCCTACATTTCATCCTTTGGCCAGAATTTTGTAGGTATCATAGTTTTTGATTTTTTTTTTTTTTTTGTTAAAAACCAAGAAAAAAAAATGTTGACCCTTTTGAAAAAAGTATTCTAATTATTTTCTGAATAATTCAAGTATGCAAAGTTGCTTAAATGACCCATATCTTTACAACCACAACGTTTCACTCCTACCTGAGATGGTGCTGCTAACTCCTAAGGCTAAGGTTACTTTGGATAGGATTACGCACAAAAATTCGATTGTACGAAAAGAAACAAACAATTTTGTTCAATAGAAGCTGACGAACTCGAACGAAGCAAGGGGGAAGCAATGTAGCCACACCAATACAACTCAATGTGGTTATTTACTTTCGCTACTGCATACAATTCGTACGACCACTTTTCTGCATCCAGTGTCACCGCCGCCTAAGACGATATAGGGGAAGTCCGGGCAAGACACCCCTGTTAAGCAAAACAGGATGAAACATGTATTTTTACTACAGATTTCAACGTTTCTTCACATCCACAACGTAGCCACGTTTGTTTTCTCTGTAATGAAATGAGCGATCAACGATCACGTTTAGGCAAAACAACAGAAATAAGGAGAATTCTAAACGCATCTATATTACACCATTCTTAAAAAAGCGAGGTAAGATGCCCATATGCGTGTCTAAAACGCACCACAACAAAGAGTCAAAATGTCAAACGATATCGAAGCATTTATTTTAGATAACTCTTGATTCGCTGCTTATACCCTCCGTTTCCGTAACGTTTCTACCAGTTATAAGCATCATATGATCTCGAATTTTCGAGACATTTTTGTTATCAAACGCCGAAAACGCTAAAGAACTTTGAATCCAATATATTTGTTTACAAGCGTATCAATATGTGCCGCTGTTCATAAATATATTGCTACGTGCCGCTATTCACAAATGTGCTGCCAGACTTTTGGCCTTCGTATTTATGAGTTTTTATTCTGATTCTAAGGTTTGCATTATTCTTAATCATGGATGGATTTTAGTAGTCAGAAACATTGGAATGATTTTCTTCGTTCTGGTTATTATCACATAATACAAGAAAAGATATTTGAAAATGATTTTAGAAACCATCTGAACCATCTGGGTATAAAACAATTGCAGAAAATATCTGAGTGAATTGGTAACACTGGAACTAACTAACTCTCTTTATTAATTTCCATACTGGAGCGATGTGCCCCATTATGAGATGGATTATAAAATTGCATTTTGATATAAGAAATGATTTTTTAACATTTTTTTATTCAAACTCAATTGATAGCTCTGGTAACATTTAAAAATGTATTGGAGTTTGCAAAATTGAAATAAGTTTCTTAATGCTTCAAAAGTCTTATGACAGAAGCGGTCAAAGTTGCATGAAATCATGCAGTTTTTGATATATCATTATTTTATAAAGATAGACGTGGTTTTTGGTGCTAAAATACATTTGATTGTATTTATAATGAAAAAAGGAAGTTATAAGCACAGAAAAATTCTGTCAATTACTGCGTTTTGCATGATTTTTTATGGTGGTGCGTTTTACCGACACGGTGCGTCTTACCCAAAGTTCCCCTACTCGCTATAGTTTCAGCATTGAATTTGATACTTCTTCGAGTAAAAGCTAATACAATCTCATTATTCGTTTTTTTTGAGTAATATTACACTCCTTCATCAATAATTCTACGAGTATTCGTACATACACATTATACAAGGTAATGTTGTTCCTCGAACTTAATTTAGTTATTGTTTCTCGAATTCGTCAGATATTCCGGTTTTATGAAATTAGCGGGGCATTGTTTTGAAATGCCCCGAAGCAGCTGTAAATTAACGTATGAAAATAAAAATCATATCGTTTACTAATAACTTTCACACCAATTTTTCGATAAGATTTGGATTGGCAAACCTAATTATCGCAATGCAACTGTTTGCAACCTACACCCAAACTAGCGTTGGCAGAAAACACCATCTTCGGCAGAAAAAAAAGCTTTTTCGTGTGCTAAAAGGTGAAAAGAGCAAATAAAAAGCACAGTTTTCAATTGTTTGTGAGTATGGGAGCAGACCACTTCTACTCTCAGAGTGTACATCAGCTTGCAGGGATCGAACCAAGGCCGTTTTACACGACTACGTTATCCACATAGCCACCGGTACGGTTGCATAGATGCGTGATCATACTACACCAAATTATAAAAATGAAGTTTGATCTTAGAAGTATGCATGGAAAGTGTTTTCTAAGAGTAAGAAAAAACGATAAATGTGAACCTATACCCTTTTCAGTCGGGGCCGTGTAAGTGACAAATCATGCGAAAAGGTTTACTGCGTGCTTATTTGCAACTTGTCTCTTGTTTTGCTCTCCCTTATTGCCCTTATATTGCTATGGCATATATATTATACAAATGATGTACCAGAATGAAAGGGTAGAACATTTTTTGGTCATTTCTCATATCTCAAAAACGAAAAAAATTACATCTCTGATATCGAAATATGTTATGTAAAAAATCCTCAGGTTTAAGAAAAAATATAAAAAAAATATAGCGCTCTCTAATCCAAAACCATGAAAACAATAAAAAACGACTGCAATGAATAATAACGAAAACAAAATCCGTTTTATTAGCAAGTTTCATATTAAGGCTAGCTTCAATTTGATACGTCGATCATCTAAATCGGTTCAAAAGTTCTGAATTTTCAAAAAAAGTAAGTTTGTGAATAAATAATCAATCCATACATATGTCACGAAGAAAACATCTGTGAACAATAGGGAGAGAAATCTGCTATCCAAGAAACATATTGCATATTGATAAAAATGGAAAATATGTTACTAGAAAAAAGTTTCATTGTTTTCACTCGCGATAAAACCACGAAAGTCGTTTATCATTGACTATTCTGTCTCGGTAACCACTCGTATATGAGCAACATAAATATTTTGCAACGCAGATTGCCAAAACTGTAACATAATTATGGTCAGACGAATCTTAATTTCGCCGAATGTGGCTTCCGAGAAGTTGAATATTCATATTTACTGCCCTGGCGCCAGCATGCTTCACAATTATGGTGGCCCACCATGAAGAACGAGGCATCGACTCTATTTTTTTTGTCTTGCTAGACCGCGTCTCCGCGTGTTTACGCTGAATCATGCATCGGGTTGTTCATTATCTGGTTCACATTCACAAATATGGATAGACAATCCTTGCAACCTCACACAATATGCCGTGAAACAAACAGAAAACAGATCTCCATAAACTGCTGGATTGCATTCTTGTGTTCTGAAGGTCATCTGCTTTAGTTTACACAAAAAAAAAGAATATTCATTCGTCCGTTATTAATAACTGTGAATAAAATATTGGCCTATCTACCGCAATCACCATATAAAACCAATCAAATCTAAACACATTAAAAGACCCAATCTTTTCCCGGGCAATATATGGAGGAATCCTTCCATAAAGTATCAATAAAATGGATACATCGTAAAACAAATGTTGTAGCAACGACCTTTGATTGCCACTCGCCATAAAATGCATTTTCCACTCGCGGATAAATCTGCTGCTGTTGTTACGGAGAAGAAGAAAAACAATACCTTGAACTGCGAGGAAAACACTGATGCGATGTAATAAATGAGCGTATAATTTCACGTTTCACGTTTTATGATGTTGGCTCATCACTAATTTGCTTCTGAAAAGCTCTTCCAGCGTGTGTACCCTCTTTTTGCACAAGTGAGTAATCTTCGCAGAATTTTTCCGCCACCAGCACTAAGCACTTTAATTCATGTACATTTAGCTCCCGGCCAACAGTGGAAATACTTAGTGAAAGAGCGAAGTTAAAACCACTCACGTTCTTCTTCGTTCTGCACGCCACACGCCACTTCCTGGCAACCGCCACCACCACCACTACCGTATTCCTCCTCGTACAATAATTTATCTACAAGATCTGCTCTTCCTTCGCTCATCCAACTCGAAACCCACCATGCGGCTCCATCGCTCCACCAATTACACAACACAGGCTGACAGCGGAAGAAAGTTTACCGAATTGGCAAAAATCGCGCCCTTCCAACTTAGACGCAAACCAATTTCCCTCTGATCACTGCTATTCCCAGACAATAGGTATGATATCCAAGCCAATTAATGCACGAGAACTAGAAAAACCTCCGCCACCCCACAGCATTTGGCAGCATCCACCGCTGCCCCCCCAGTGGAATAAACAGCTTAGTTTTCCTCCTGGTATAATGAGTCCCAGTCCAGTCCAGACTACACACAATGATCCCCTTCACTCGAAGAGGAGAGTTTTCCACTTTTCACGTCCGTTCTCGTTCGTAAGTGCCCGGAGACTGAAGCGAAAACCGAGCTGCTGGAAAAATAAGCTCCGCCGCCGACGTTCCATCCAGGTTCGACAGCATCGAGAGGCCCCCTGGTCGTTTTCCAAACGCTTGCACGTATCCAGGGAACTCACTAACACGTGGACGAGTTGTTCGAGCGCAACGAACCAGCGACACGTGGTTTCTTTGGGCGCGACACGAACGAACGAAAGGACACTCGGAATCGGTTCTAAGTGTCGTGATATCAGCTGAGATTTGGCGAACGCGAAGTGACGCCTGCGTAATTGGTGGGTGACGGATAGGAGGGAATTTATCAGTCTCCAAAACGAGACGCGTTTGTGCTCTAGTTGTTTTTCCAATAACAGCAGTAGGGTTGGTAAGAGCATTCGTATCGTGTGATCTCGAATAAACACTTATTCAAGCCAAATCGGTTTCCACGACATTAATGCTATAAAGAAGGGAATTTACAGTCAGTACCCAACAATCAAATAACCAGTAATGATTTATTAGTTAGATAAACATTTCAGCGATTTTAAGATTATTTGTCCAGATCTTTCGGGGCAATCCAATTTTTAAATCATCCTAAAACCAGTTATTCAGTATTCGTAAGGAATAATTCGCTCTCTCCCGATTCAACCGACTTCTGGTCGTTTTTCAATGATTTATCCACACAAACGAATTAGTTTTAAGATAAAAAATATGTTATTGGATGTGATATTATAATTAAAAACAATCTATATACATAAAAATCTCGTGTCACGATATTTGTGATCGAACTCCTCCGAAGCGGCTCGACGGATTCTAACGAAATTATACACAAAAAAACTGGTAGGCATGAGAATGGGTTGAAAACTATATATGATACCACTAGGATTCCGATTTGCGTGTAACGGGTGTTAAATAAAAAATGAGAATTTTTTTAATGACATATAAAAAAATTTTTTTTTTCATCGATTTCAGTATTTTTTATTAATTACATAATGTATTTTCTTCAAAAAAATGTCAGTGAATGTTTGAGTAAGGACCATGGTCTGCTGTTCGACGCAACTTTGTCGTGATGCTCTCACAAGAACGTTGTACGGCACTTACGTCCATTTTCCGGATATAATTCCGGATTCTTGTAGTCAGTTGCTTCGTGTTCTTGGCCCTCCAATTGTTTTTATACACTAGGGCACTGAATGAGCCAAAACAATCCTCTATTGGGCGGCACTGGGGCAAGTTTGTTGGGTTACGATCTTTCGGCACGAACGGTATCTTTTTCTCCTCAAGATACGCCAGCGTCTTCTTGGCGTAATGGGAAGATGCCTTGCCCGGCCAGAAAACGTACTTCCCATTCGCGTGATGCTCGTTCAGGAACGGCAGCAGGATTTTATCGAGGCACTCTTCTCGATAGATTTGTTGGTTGATTGCCAGACCGCTCGGCTTAAACCAAGGCTTTGAAATGCTCCGGTCGGAAATGGCGATGTACAACATAACCTTTTTTTTCAAACTTGTGCTTGAACTTGTATTTCACTTCAGGCGGTGTCTTGTGACTTGTCGCTGGAGTAGTAATTATCATTTCCTGGAATATGCGTTTTGGACAGCGGAAAATAGCTTTCGTCGTCCAGAACGAAAGACGTCCCGCGGAATTTTTTGGTCATCCACCGACACTGTGATTTAACCGTCTCAATCTGCTCCTCCGTGCACTCCGGCGACCTCGTCTTCTTCCTGCAGACGATTCCTTCCATCTTGAGGGTCCGATGGATCAACACGTGGGAGCAGCCATATTTCCGACCGGCGTCACGCAGGCTGGTTGCGTCCTTGTTGTCAAACAGCTTCTTTAACGATGTCTTCGTCTGCTTCGTCATAATCGTCACCGGACGACCACTTCCGACCTTCCGCTCTACGTTCAGGGAGCCCAGGATACGATATACCCTACTGACAGGTACATTTTCTTCCTTAGAATGTGCCACCGTGAACTTTTTTCCTTGCTGGAAATGCGTTTCGTAGAACCGTACAATGCGTTCGCGGAGCACGTGCTGTTTCGACGCCATCTTTACTTTGACTAAATTCAAACTAGCAAAACCAAACACATGAGCAGCTGATCGAGCTAAATTTTCATTCTGGATTCATGAGCTCATATCATGAATTCGTCTCCATGCAGGTTGATCCTTCTTCGTATATTCCCAACCGTGTTTGTTTTCCTGACTACATCAATTCCTCTGTGCATTTTGATCTGTCCATGAAGCAGGATATCCATGGAATTCCAGATTATCATCGATCGGGGATCGTTCCTACGATTTTCGAAGCAAAGTATGGGCGTGTCAATTGTGATAATATGTACTTTACTGATGGGTCCTCTATGAATGAGTCCACAGGATTTGGAGTGTTCAACAAATTTTTTAGCACCTCACACAGTCTTCAGTATCCTTGCTCAGTGTATATTGCTGAATTGGCAGCAATACACTGGGCGCTGGACAGCGTCGCCTCACGACCTGTTGAACATTATTACATTGTAACGGATAGTCTTAGCTCTGTCGAAGCTATCCGTTCAGTGAGGCCGGAAAAGCACTCGCCGTACTTCCTTGAGAGAATACGAGAAATTTTGAGTGCTTTAACCAGACGCTGTTATGTCATTACCTTTGTCTGGGTCCCTTCACATTGCTCAATTCCGGGTGATGAGAGTGCTGACTCATTAGCAAAGGTAGGTGCAATTGAAGGCGATATTTATCAGCGTCAAATCGCCTTCAATGAATTTTATTCTTTAGTCCGCAAAAATACCATAGTTAACTGGCAACGCAAATGGAACGAAGATGAATTGGGCCGGTGGCTCCACTCAATTATCCCTAAGGTTAGCCTCAATCCGTGGTTCAAAAGTCTGGACTTGAGTCGGGACTTTATTCGCCCTTCTCCCGACTCTTGTCCAATCACTGTTCGTTAGACGCGCTGCTTTTTCGTTTTAATCTTGCCGACAGCAATCTCTGCGGTTGTGGCCATGGTTACCACGACATCGACCACGTTGTTTGGTCGTGCGAGTTCTATCTTGTCGCCAGATCGAATTTAGAAAACACCCTTCGGGCTGGAGGAAAGCAGTCCAATGTACCGGTGAGAGATGTGTTGGCTCGGTTGGACCTTGATTACATGTCCCAAATATATGTTTTCCTTAAAGCTATCGATCTTCGAGTGTGATTGTTCTTACATCCTTTTCACCTCCTTTTCGTCCTTCGCGAGCTATCGATTCCCTTCCTACTAAGTTAAATTGTTAAATTGTAAATACATATTAGATGTAAGGATAGTTTTAAGAATTGAGTGTGAAGTGTCAGTGTGAATGAGAATGTGAATGTGAATGTGAGTGCGAGTGTAAACACACATCTCCTTACATCCCATCCTTTTCCTAATGAAAATATGTCACCCTTCTAAACTCGAGTCGACCGCGAGTAATCGGTTTCCTATTTCATTAACCATAGAATTAAGGAAACAACATGTTGATATATGCTAGTTGAAATATAGTTAAGAGTTTGGCTCCTTTAAACTTATGTAACTGAGCCTGTAAAAATAAACGGATTGATAAAAAAAAACCAAACACGCCTACTGTTTCTAGGGAGCCAAAAGAGCAATTTTCTCGGAAAATTAAAATTTTACGCTCTTTATTTGAGTTACTGAAAGATATTGAAAAAATTCTCATTTGTTATTCAACACCCGTTATTTAATGCCGATAAGGGTAGCCCTATAGAGAATTGTTCTTCCAAATATTTGTTTGCCTTTTTTTTCCCTCAAATTTGGCTTTAAAAATACACATTTACATGCGCAAATAACCTCAATTCGCCTTGAACCAGGTGCATCGCCGGCGAGTCGGAAGTCTTTCTATTCAGAATTATTCGAGCACAATAAATTATTGAAATTCTTCGAACCACACATGCTAGGGTTGCAAGGCGACAATCGCGCTATTGTCGTCAATTCTGATAAAACGCCGACTGGAGAGCACGTGTGCAGATCCAATGCCCATGCTGTTGAAAACATTGCTGGAATTACGGTAAGCGACTGTACAGCGACGCGAGAAATTGTGATTCGAAGAAGAAAAAATAATCGACGCTCTCCATCTTCCTCTTTAATGACCCTTACGTTTCTAACGTTCACCTTCTCAACTTAGTATTAATTGTGTCATTTTTGAAACGGTTTTATTTAGCTTGCCCTGTAATCTGTTTGTATGTTTGTATGTTTGTAACGTGTAACGTGTAACGTGTTTGTCTGTAGCGCTGACCCTCATTAATAGAAGTTTGACCCCTTTTCCGCTGACCGATTGATCTGAAATTTGAAACACACCTTTATCTCTGTAGTCATTATAAAACTGCGTATTTCATGATCTTGAAAATTCAAGATGGCGGCCACTACAAAAAAAAATTCTGAAAACATCATTAATATGGGTATCAAATTAAAGGGTTTGACTAGTAAAATACGGTTATTTATGAAAAATTCAAATCCAAAATGGCTGCCACTACAAAATGGCGGACTACATATTTTCTCAAAACCTCATTAATATGGGTATCAAATGAAAGGGCTTGACTGGTAGAACACATTTATTTATGAAAAATATAAACCCAAGATGGCTGCCACTACAAAATGGCGCATCGCATATTATGTCAAAACCCCGTTAATATGGGTATCAAATGCTTGACTAGTAGAACACAGTTTTTCATGAAATATGCAAATCCAATATGGCTGCCACTACAAAATGGCGGACTACATATTTTCTCAAAACCCTATTAAAGGGTGTGTCACATCAAATTGCATCACGGAAAAAACGCTGTAGAAATTGAATTTTTAGGAATTATATCTTCAGCTTTCGCTTATAATCAGATAAGAGTGTATAGATCACGTTGGTCATGCTTCACTGTCAATTTTTCGTAAATTTGGAAAAATGTCGTCGAACGAAATCGGGACATCGGTAAGATGCTGGGAATCGTACAATCCACGGTCAGCAGAGTACTAAAACGATACTTCGAGAACCTAACCATCGACCGGAAGGTGAAGGACGGCAAAGATGGATGCTCCGTCAGTGAAAAAGATCACAAGCGCGTAGTTAAGCAGTTTAGACGTGATCCGAGAAGTTCGGTCCGGGATGTCGCCAATAAGCTGAATTTGTCAAGTTCATTCGTCCAGCGGACCAAGCAGCGGAAGGGCCTGCGTACATACAAGGTTCAGAAGGCTCCTAACCACGACGAAAGGCAAAACATGGTGGGGAAGACGCGAGTCCGGAAGCTGTACACCGAAATGCTGACGAAGCCGCATTGCCTGGTAATGGACGACGAAACCTACGTCAAAGCGGACTTTCGTCAGCTGCCGGGCCTGTTGTTCTTCTCCGCAGAGGACAAATTCAGCGTTCCGGAGGAGATTCGCAAGCAGAAACTATCCAAGTTTGCCAAAAAGTACATGGTGTGGCAAGCGATCTGCTCTTGCGGAAAGCGGAGCGCCCCCTTCGTGATGACCAGCACGGTAAACGGGCAGGTTTACCTTAAGGAGTGCCTACAGAAGCGCTTACTACCACTATTGAAGCAGCACGAGGGCCCGACCATCTTCTGGCCGGATCTCGCTTCGTGTCACTATTCAAAGGACGTGTTGGAGTGGTACGAAGCCAACGGGGTCACCTTCATGCCAAAGGAAATGAACCCGCCCAACGCGCCGGAGCTTCGCCCAATAGAGAAATATTGGGCGATTATGAAGCAGGCCCTCCGGAAGAACCCAAAAGTTGTCAAATCGGAGGCGGACTTCAAGAGAAAATAGATTTCTGTTCAAAAAAAACTACAACCTGACGTTGTACAGAACCTTATGGACGGGGTAAAGAGGAAGGTGCGAGCATACGGGCTTGGGCTCGAAGTATGAATAAAAAAAAATGCCAAAAGTTGTTTAATAGTTTTTATTTTACTGTCTAAAATTTTCAAAAGGATCGCTCTACTGGGCGAATTTCTACAGCGTTTTTTTCCGTGATGCAATTTGATGTGACACACCCTTTATTATGGGTATCAAAAAAAAAGGGCTTAACTAGTAGAATACGGTTATTTATGAAAAACCCCATTAATATGGGTAACGAATGAAAGGGTTTGACTAGTAGAACACAGTTATTTATGAAAATGCAAATCCAATATGGCTGCCAGTACCAAATGGCGGGCTACATATTTTCTCAAATCCCGATTAATATAGATATCAAATGAAAGGGCTTTAATAGTAAATCACAGCAGATCATGAAAAATCCAAATCCAAGATGGCCGCAATCACGAAATAGTAAATTACTTAAATAAACGGTTTTATTTAGCTTGAATTGTTTCATTCAATCAAAAATTTAATCAATACAAACAAATGATTGCTAAGCTAAGCTAGTCCCACGTCAACTTTGCGGTTATATCATAGATATAACTCACCTATTTTTTTTTCGTTTACGGAAATGAAAAAGCAAAATATGACGAAAATGCTCGTTTTCGGACTCATACATGCATAAATACTAAAACCGACGCCAAACTAACGATCTTCAACAAAAACTCGTGCAATTTGCTTCTAAAGAAAACTAAATGTGACAGCTAACAAATGTCCGAGAAAAACAAATCATAACATTGACATAAGACATTCACATACACCATTAATTCCATGTATGTGTGAACTCGGTTATTACTTTTCGGGCAAGCCCAATATTTTATACTAGCGCGTGTTAAAGTTCGATGCTTAAATGCAGCGAAAAACGTAGTTGTCTCTTAATCGAATTACTTTATAGTATTGAAAGTGGCTGAGCATTCTAGCAGCGTCAGAAAAACGTGATTTTCAACTTTATTGCATGCTCGATTTTCATCATTTTTCAGACCAAGAAGCAAAGTCCGTGCATAAAACTATAATAGCATTTTTATCCTTCACATTTTTGCATGCTCCGACTTCGTTTTGCTATCAACGGAGGAAGACTGTTTACGAATTTAAATTTTCCCGACACATTGCGTTGAACAACGTAAAGCTAACCAACATGATATATCATTATGTATGATGTTCTGAATTTGTCTCTACTAGGAATCTAACAAATTAATTAATATTCTATCAGCTGTTTCGACTCCCTCGATAACATGTGCTAAATGTCCAACACAAACATGTGCGATATAATCCACTCGGAACCGTTTCCCATTTGCATACACGTAAGTATCGCCCCGACCGACACCCGTTCGCAGTCAATTTGTAACAAGATTGATCCCAGCTCACCGTAAATAAAAGTGTTGCAATGGTTGACTAATTTCCTCTTCCGGCGAAACAGATGTCATCCTTTGTTATTTTTTTTTGTTCAGCCCCGGCACCGTGACTTTGGCAAATGAAAGCGCGCCATCGTTATCAGACCGAAAAAAGTAATTCAAGTGACAAGTGACTTTTGCGTTTTATTTCGTCCTTTTTCCTCAGCCAGTTTATAAATTCGGTTACAAAAAAAAACAATTAAAATCCTTTTTCATGTTTCCTTTGAATTATCCCTCGCCATGACTCGTGGATTTATTTTCGCGTACGAAATGATTACCTCAAAATGAGGCATTTGTTTGAATGTTTTAATAGCATTTTGCTTTGTTTGTTTCATGTTTTGAGAAATTTTATGGATCTGTGATGTGTGTTTTTTTTTTGCATCCTATCAATTTCGAGGAAAGGCTTCTTCACAATTTAACTTGAAAGCAATTCTAACAAAATCGCGGTTTTTGCAAGTCGCAATACTGAAATCATCAAATCGCTCAAAGCCTGACGATAGCTGGCAATGCATGATTTATTTGCATTATTTTGCGGGGTAAATGAAAACTATAGTTTAATAGGCCTTCCGGCTGCTGAAAGCCTTCCGTAACTGGCCTTCTCAACCCGCTTGCTCTGGACCATGTTGTAGAGAACGATTGACTGCACTTCGCCCACGCATTTCGGTACAGGAAGCGCACAAAATAGTGGAATAAGCGGACAGACAGTTGAGTGTTTTTGCTATTTCGAGCGAGTTTTGTGTTGACGTATTCTGGAGTGATGGATGATGTCCACCGAATGGGGATTGTGAAACGTTGTTGACAAATTCGGTGTCACTGTTGTCGAACCCACCGTGCAACAGACGGCAGTTCTGACAGGAGGGACTAGTGAATTCCGGGAGCCCTAGACAATTGGCAACTGCCATTCAATGAGAGTGAGACGGAACAGTCAGTTGACAGCTCAGTGTATTAAGAACAAAAACAAATGGAAAAAGTGAAGATAATAGAGTGAATAAAAGGAGTAGAAGGATTTATAGCGGTAATTTGGGAAAATTGAAATATTAGGCAGATTAGAAAGGTATTAAAATAGGTGTGAAAAGCCGAAGTAACAGTATGTATGATGATATGGAATAGGAATTGAAATTTAAAATGAATTTATCGCAGATTGTATATTGAACCCGAGGATTGGATTGTGTTGGAAGGATAGATTTATTCAGGAAAACGCAAACTAAAATGTAAGAAATATAACATGTATCAAGACAAATGAATATATTCAAAATATATTTCAGCTTTAAAGCTGCTTGAACAGTAACGGCTGCTAAAAGACGTGTTGAGATTTCCCTATCCGGTCCGATTCTCGGCAACATTCTTTAAAGATTTTATTTGACTGCAACGCGAGAAGATGGAATCTAACGCTGATCCGAACAATAATCACAACTGCGGTAGGTGCAATCGGTCTGATTCAGCCAACAATATGGTAGGATGTGATTGCTGTGGCATGTGGGCCCATTTTGACTGTGTCGGAGTGACGGATTCTATCGGGGATGCTGAGCGCAGCTGGAAATGCGATAACTGCAAGGTTATAGAAGTGTCCGAGGTATCGAGCCATAAATCTCGCTCGTCTCGTCGTAGTAATACCTCCCACCGATCACAACAAGAGATTCAGCTAAGTCTAACGCAATTAGAAGAGGAAAGAAGATTACATTTGAAACATCTGGATGAAGCAGAAGCAGCAAGGAAAAGAAACATCGAAGAAGAAGAGAAAGCCCGCCTGAAGCGAATGGAAGAAGAGCGGAAATATTTAAACGATAAGTTCGGTCTACTAAGGGCGAGACTAGGCGATGCCGGCACTAGTAGGAATAGTAATGCAAGCAGCAGGAGGAGCCGTGAGAAAGTACAGGAGTGGTTGAGTAGGGAACAGGATGGGAACAATCCCTCCACACAGGTTCCCCCACTTCATGACCAGACGAGCGTCCAGCATGCAGCGATTCCAGCGTCGTTCTCGCAAATCAATGCTTCCGTGCAAGCAACGACCATAGACCCCCGTTTAGTGTCATGTTGCCGGTTGGTGTATCCCGTCAAGAAGGCGTACAAGAAACTGGACAAGTGCCGCCGAATTCTACTTCTACCCCTCAGTTCTCTCGAAGTCGACTTGGTCCAATTGAATCGCTGCAGCAAACACCGGTGTCGAACATTTCCTCCACTGTTCCAATAAATTATTCAACGGCAATTACAGTTCCTCAGTTCATTCCAACTAGTTCGTATGTGATGCAAGGGAATCCACTAATAAATGGCTGCGGAACGAGCGATTATAGGCTCCCGGGAACGATGGCTACTTCATCCGGTTTCTTTACTGCTCCACCATCCACTGTTACGGTTCCTTTATTGGTTCATCCACCACTGCCAGCTACCACCACCACCCTTCCGCCATCCGTATTTTCGTCGTTACCCTCTGCTGCTATACCACCACCACCAGTCGTGAGTTTACCATCCATCTCAAGCATTGCAGGGTCTTGGATGCCTCCAAATTTTGCGCGTCAAGGAGCCTTTCAAGGAGGAATTTACACATCTGCAGGTTCAGGAGTCCAGCCCGTTTCGCAAGGTTTCCCAATGATGGCAACTACTCAACAGGGAAACCTCGGTCCGTCAGCAATTCAACTCGCAGCTCGCCAAGTGATGTATAGAGATCTACCGAAGTTCACAGGAGATCCAGAAGAGTGGCCGATGTTTTATAGCGCCTTCTGCAACACCACGGAGGCATGTGGTTATTCCGATGCGGAGAATTTGTCCAGACTTCAGCGATGTTTGGACGGTCCTGCGTTACTTGCGGTTAAAAGTCGTCTCCTCTTACCTGAGTCGGTACCATACGTGGTTGAAACTCTGCGAAAAATATACGGGAGACCAGAAGTACTAATCTTCTCCTTACTCAATAAGTTACGGGAGGTTGCAGCACCAAAGGTCGATAACCTCAGGACGGTGATTGAATTTGGGTTGGCAGTACAGAATCTTGTGGACCATATGAAGCTTGCGCAGCTTCACGACCACCTTTGTAATCCTATGTTGCTACACGAGCTGGTTGAGAAGCTGCCAGCCATTTGGAAGATGCAGTGGTCTGCCTACAAGAGAGCTTGTCCGAACGTCAACTTGGCCACGTTTGGAGGGTTTATGTCCGACTTAGTGAACATAGCTTCCGATGTGACACTACCAGATCTAGCAACGCTTTCGTTGAAGTCAACCAAACAGAACCACACCAAGTCGAAGCTTTTTGTACATACACAAAGCTCACCTGATGTAGAGGAAATTCCGGAATCAAATCCAATCGAAGAAATGTCTAAGAAGACCTGTGCGTACTGTTCCAACCCAAATCACGAGATTCTATCGTGTGGACCGTTCAAAGCGTTGGATATAGATGCCAGATGGACGGCGATGCGTCAGAAAGGATTGTGCAGGATCTGCTTAATTCCCCATCGGAAGTGGCCATGTCGATCCGGAAGAGAATGTGGAGTGGACGGATGTCGACTTCGTCACCACGAGTTGCTGCATTCTCGCACAACTGTAATGACGAACAGTCAGTTTAGAGCCAGTTCAGCTGCCAGCGGGAACGGGAACGTAGTACACAACCATTATCATCAAGTATTACCATGTACTCTTTTTCGATATTTGCCGGTGACAATCGAAGCAGGGGAAAAGCGCGTCCACACGTTTGCGTTTCTAGATGACGGTTCTTCATCTACACTAATGGAAGCGGGAATAGCTGCCAAACTTGGGTTAGAAGGTGCAACTGAATCACTCTGGCTCAATTGGACAGGCAATGTTAGTCGGGAGGAAAAAGATTCGAAGCGTGTTTCAATCGTCATCACCGGAGAAGGTGGGAAGAATCGTTTCCAAATGAACAACGTACGCACAGTTAAGAGACTCAACCTACCAAAACAAACGCTACAGTATGATGCATTAACGGAAGCGTATCCACACCTCAAGGGTCTGCCGGTGCGGAGTTATTCGGAAGCAATTCCGGGTATTATAGTTGGACTGGAACATGCACGACTACTCTCCACTTTAAAAATTCGTGAAGGCAGAGGTGACGATCCAGTGGCAGCAAAAACAAGACTGGGCTGGTGCATCTTTGGTAGAAGTTCTGGTGTGGGTCAATCCTTAGAACGCCTGCATCATCATTCCGAGCAAGATATGGGGAATCGTGAATTGCACCAACAGATGAAGAAATTCTTTGGCATTGAGGAAGCTATAATCACGGTTAAACCTGAAGCAGAAGTTGACAAACGTGCCAGGGAGATTATGGAGAATACCACACGACGAGTAGGGCTTGGCTTCGAGACGGGTCTTGTTTGGAAGCACGACGATGTAAGCTTCCCGGATAGTTTCAAGATGGCAGAGAGGAGATTGATCGCACTCGAGAAACGACTGGAGAAAGATCCTGCGCTAAGGCAAAAAGTTCACGAGCAGATCGTGTCATATGAGGAGAAAGGATACGCTCATCGAATAACCAAGAATGAATTGGATTCAACCGACTCGAGCCGAGTTTGGTATTTACCCTTAGGGGTCGTACAAAATCCCAAAAAACCCGGCAAGATTCGTCTGATCTGGGATGCAGCAGCGTGTTCTAAAGGCGTTTGTTTTAACGACATGTTGCTCAGAGGTCCAGACCTGCTAACGGCGCTCTTTGGCGTACTACTCCGTTTTAGACAGAGGAACATTGCTATCTGTGGAGACATACGAGAAATGTTCCACCAGATACGCATTCGAGACCTCGACAAACAGGCGCAACGGTTCTTGTGGAGATTTTCCCCTGATATGCTTCCACAGATATTCGTCATGGATGTGGCAACGTTCGGCGCCACCTGTTCGCCTAGCTCGGCGCAGTTCGTCAAGAACAAAAACGCCGAGGAACACGCATCAAAATACCCGAGAGCAGCGCACGCCATTATTTACAGCCACTATGTTGATGACTACCTGGATAGTGTAGAAACTGAAGATGACGCGGTACAGTTGTGGAACGATGTTAAGTTGGTCCATGCTCGAGGTGGATTTGAGATCCGCAATTTCGTCAGCAACTCAGATGAAGTTATGCAGCGAGTGGGAGTGAAGGATTGTCCTGCAAATAAGTCGTTGAATCTGGATCCGTTGGGAGAAAAGGAGCGAGTTCTTGGCATGGTGTGGAGACCTGACTCTGACGATTTCACCTTTGAACCTTCTTTAAAGCCGGAAATTTTGAAGTTGATTGTAGATCGAACAATTCCGACGAAACGTCAGGTGCTACGAACAGTGATGTCGCTGTTTGATCCCCTTGGACTGATAGCACATTTCGTGGCACAAGGGAAAATTCTTATGCAAGACATTTGGAGATCGGGTACAGACTGGGATGAACAAATTACCGAGCATCTATGGGAGAAATGGTCTAGGTGGAGTCAACTCATTTTAGAGTTAGATGCAGTAATGATTCCAAGGTGTTTCTTCAGAGGTGCTAATAGTGGAGCTCTCAACAGCGTTCAACTGCATGTGTTCGTCGACGCTAGTGAAGAAGCATACGCATGCGTAGCATACCTACGAATTGTCGATGGTGGCATAATAAGATGTGCACTTGTAGCGGCGAAGTCAAAGGTGGCCCCGCTTAAGCCTCTTTCCATTCCACGATTGGAGCTGCAGGCCGCGATGATAGGTAGTCGTTTGGCAGACAGTATCTGCAAACACATAAGTCTCCCCATCAGTCAACGCTTTCTCTGGCTTGATTCCGCAACGGTGTTGGCCTGGCTGCGTTCGGATAGTCGACGTTACCACCCGTTCGTGGCATTTCGAGTAGGGGAGATCCTAAGTCTAACCACCGTTGATGAATGGCACCATCTGAAGTCCAAGCACAACGTGGCAGATGAAGCAACCAAGTGGGGATCTGGTCCTAGCTTCGATCCAGAAGGGCGATGGTTTCAGGGACCACTATTTCTGAGTAAATCAGTTGAAAGCTGGCCAGTGAGCAAAGGAGAGATACCTCCAGCTACAGAAGAGCTCCGGGCTGTTTATACCCACCATCATTCGACGTTCCAACCACTTATCGAGGTGAAGCGTTTCTCTAAGTGGCACCGACTACTACGCTCCACCGCGTACGTACTAAGAGCAATCAAAAGGCTCAAAAAGCAGCAGCTTCGTCCTTGGATATCATGCGATGAGTATCGTGAAGCGGAAAACCTGCTTTGGCGTCAGGTACAAATAGAGTGCTATGCGGATGAATATACATCACTGCACTATAATCAGCAAAACCCCTTGGCGAATCAAATGAAACCGTACAAGTGCAGTCAACTGTACCAGCTAACACCGTACATAGACGATGTAGGAGTTATGAGAATGAACAGCCGAATAGGGGCTGCACCAAACGCCCCGTTCCAAGCTAAGTATCCAATCATTCTTCCAAACAATCACCATCTAACGTCCCTCCTCGTTAACAGCTACCACTGCCGCTTTCTACATGCGAATAACGAAACTGTACTCAATGAGATGCGACAGCGTTTTCGTATACCATCTCTACGAAACTTGATCAGACGAGTCTCCAAGGAATGTCCATGGTGTCGAGTCAACAAGGCGGCCCCACGGCCCCCGATCATGGCACCGCTTCCAACAGTGCGTCTAACATCATTCGTCCGTCCATTTACACATTCAGGAGTTGATTACTTCGGGCCAATCTTGGTGAAGCAAGGTCGCAGTCTTGTCAAGCGCTGGGTAGCATTATTCACCTGCCTTTCCATAAGAGCGATTCACTTGGAAATAGTGCATAGTCTCACAACTCAATCGTGCGTGATGGCTATCCGACGATTTATAGCGCGCCGAGGAGCACCAGAAACCTTTTATTCCGACAATGGCACCAATTTTATCGGAGCGAACAACCTATTGAAGGGTCAGCTTCGGGCGGTCAACGAACATTGTGCAGCGACGTTCACCAACGCTAGGACGAAATGGCAGTTCAATCCTCCCTCCGCACCACATATGGGTGGTGCCTGGGAGCGCTTGGTACGCTCGGTCAAAACGGCCATGGCCACAATCAGCGATCATCCCCACCATCCCAGCGATGAGGTGCTGGAAACAGTTGCACTGGAGGCTGAAGCAGTGGTCAACTCCAGACCTCTAACATATGTCGCGTTGGATTCATCTGATGCTGAGGCAATCACTCCGAATCATTTCCTGCTTTACGGAACCCGTGGTATTGATCAACTACCAACACCTTTAACTGAAGGCGTAGCGACACTTCGAGACAGCTGGAAGTTGGCACAAGGTCTAATCGATAAATTTTGGAGGAGATGGATCCGCGAGTATCTACCAGAATTGGCGAGGCGTACGAAGTGGTACCAACCAGTGAAGGCATTGGAGAAAGGAGATCTTGTTATAGTGATCGATGAGAACAAACGGAATGGATGGATGAGAGGCAGAATCATCAACGTTACAGAAGGGAAGGACGGTCAGGTACGCAAAGCTGAAGTCAAAACGGCGAACGGAATAATAACACGACCAGCAGTGAAGCTAGCATTGCTGGATATCGTAAAATGAGTTACGGTGGAAGAATCTGGGCTATCCCGGAACTACACGGAAGGGGGAATGTTGTCGAACCCACCGTGCAACAGACGGCAGTTCTGACAGGAGGGACTAGTGAATTCCGGGAGCCCTAGACAATTGGCAACTGCCATTCAATGAGAGTGAGACGGAACAGTCAGTTGACAGCTCAGTGTATTAAGAACAAAAACAAATGGAAAAAGTGAAGATAATAGAGTGAATAAAAGGAGTAGAAGGATTTATAGCGGTAATTTGGGAAAATTGAAATATTAGGCAGATTAGAAAGGTATTAAAATAGGTGTGAAAAGCCGAAGTAACAGTATGTATGATGATATGGAATAGGAATTGAAATTTAAAATGAATTTATCGCAGATTGTATATTGAACCCGAGGATTGGATTGTGTTGGAAGGATAGATTTATTCAGGAAAACGCAAACTAAAATGTAAGAAATATAACATGTATCAAGACAAATGAATATATTCAAAATATATTTCAGCTTTAAAGCTGCTTGAACAGTAACGGCTGCTAAAAGACGTGTTGAGATTTCCCTATCCGGTCCGATTCTCGGCAACAGTCACATTGTTCGTTGGAGGATAAACTTGTTCGGTTAAATGCGACGGAATTGATGCTCATCAAGCTGTGACTAGACACTACGGAGTTGGGTGTCAGAATGGAAATCGATAGCCGCATAAAAGTCCCATTCAGGAAAAGAGTTTTGTTTTAGGCCATCTACACACTAGGCAACCTAAGTTGGAAAGCCACTTAACGATTATGTCAAAAAAAAGTTGAGAGCATGTGTAATCAAATGGGAGCATACACACTAGACAACTGGCAACTTAGGTCGGACCAACTTTTTCGATTCAACCTAGCATGTCGAGTAGCGCGCGATTTGTGTCGGCAACCTTTTCGTTCAATTTCTGTTGACATTTCGATTTCTGCGTTCGTTGAACTTCTGTCATTGATGCCAGGTGATTTTTTCAGATGTTTGAACATGGTACGAAAAAATGTATCCAAATGAAATCATATTGAAGGAAACTAAAATGCATTACTTAAATTTGAACAATGTTTGATAGGTTATTCAAGGTTTATTCAAGGTATTTTCTTACAACCCCATCAATATGGGTATCAAATGAAATGACTTGACTAGTAGAACACAGTTATTTATGAAAAATGCAAATCCAAAATGACGGCTGCTACAAAATTGCGGATTACGTATTTTTCAGAACCCCATCAATATGAATATCAAATGAAAGGGATTACACAGTAGATCTTGAAAAATCCAAATCCAAGATGGCCACAGTTGCCAAATAAACAAAAATAACAAAATTGTCCCACATTAATTGAAATTTGAACCCGTTCCTGATCACTGATTGATCTGAAATTTGGAACATACCTTTAGTTCTACTTTCATTATAAAACTGCGTATTTCATGATCATGAAAAATTCAATTTGGTCGCTAAAAAATGACTGAATGGATTGACTTGAAGAATACACTACATTATGAATAACATAAATTCGAAGAGGTGGCCGCCACAAAATGGTCGACTATGTATCTTTTGCAATCTCCTCAATATTGGTATCAAAAATCTGTAATCCGCCATTTTGTAGCGGCCGCCATCTTTGATTTACATTTTCCATAAATAAATGTGTTCTACTGTTCAAGCCCTTTCATTCGATACCCATATTGATGGGGTTTTGGGAAAACCCATATTGATGGGATTTTGAGGAAATTTGAACATAATCCGCCATTTTGTAGCGGCTCCCATCTTGGATTTTCAAGATCATGGAATACGCAGTGTTCACAATTTCAGATCAATTGTTCAACAGGAAGGGGATTAAATTTATATTAATGTGATACAGCGCTACAGACAAAGCTACAAAGTTTCAAAGTCATAAATATACAAACGGGTCAAGCTAGATAAAACCATTTAATAAATAAGTGCAAATCATAATTATATTACGTTTACCTAGAGAAAATTCGTTTTTTTAATGATTCGATTATCCGGAGTGAAAAGAAATCAATACTCCGGATAATCGTTTCCGACCTGTACTTTTGTTTCCTAATTTCTCTCATGTCAAGAAAAATCTCATGTAAAGTTGTGTTTATTTGAAAAACATTTTTCCTAAATTGCTCCTCATATGATTTCTTTCAGTAGTTAAAGGAATGGCATCACTGTCAGTTTATTATGACGGATGAAAACTAAACGATTTCATCACGTTTGAGTTGCCTCAATGTGCAGAGCTGAGTTGGAGATGAGATTGACATCGCCAACATACAGTCTATCGCAAAATGATGTATACACCTCATGCGGCTTCGGTATTACTGAGTTTTTCGGGGTTAAAAAGTATATAATTAAATGCGACTCATATTCAACGTAAAATTGGTCCATTTTACTCTCTTGCAGTGATAAGAAAAAAAATTAAAATTGTCCTATTTCTACTTCATATTTCATATACAAACAAAGAATCGCCATCTAAGACGTGGCAAAATTGAGTGTACAGTTTAAGTTTTTCTTAAAATGAAAATTATAATCAGTTCAGAAATGTTAACAGATAACAAAAATCAATCCCCTAGTATCTGGTATGGTCCCCCTTTGGCGTCCAGCACTTTCTGCAAGCGCCGTGTCCAGATTTCTGAACACTGTCGACGGAAGTGCCTTCCAGATTTCCGTAATCGTCATTTTGATTTCCGCTTTGTTCCCTGGATTTTTATTCTTCAGATTTCTTTATTTCCCACCATAGATACTCAATAGTGTTGAAGTCCGGTGATTGCGAAGGTGTTTTGAGTTGATTGGGACATTAGAGAGCAGGTATTCCCGCACGATGAGGTCAGTTTGCTTCGGGTCATTATTCTGTTGAAAGTAGTAATCACTAGGAAGACCCAATTTCAGAACGGGAGACTGCAGGTTACGTTTTAGGAAGCCATTTTGTCCATCGCCGAATCGATAAACTCCATGGTTCCAGATCCAGAAGCCGCCAATGTACCATACATCATCTGACTAACGCAGCCGTGTTTTACTGTGGGAACCAAATGCTGAACCACCGATACTGATTTTCTCCACACCATCTGTCTTCCATCCGATTCAAAGAGATTGGTTTTCGGCTTATCCGTATAAAAGACCTTGTTCCAGAACTTCTTAGGTCTGTTCACACATGCATTAGGAAACTATAGTCGTTTTTTTCATATTCACCTTTGAGATGAAATAATTTTCACGGCCAATACGACCTCTCAGATTGTTCCTGTATGCTGCTCTCCGGACAGTTTCTGAGCTGACAGGTTTTCCAATGATGCCGGTCACTTCGGTAGTCAATTTAGGAATATTTGTTATAGGGTTCTTTCGCAATGTTCGCATAATTACTAGTTCATCATCATAAAACAGGATACGTTTGTGTCTTCTACTCGGGAAATTTTCCATGGTTCCTTCGTATTTCCACTTGTTTATGATTTTATTTGCTGTAAAGTGAGTTCTTCCGACTATATCTGCTATTTCCTGCAATGTATTTCCACGACAGTTCATATTTATTATCATTGTACGTGTAACAATATCTATTTCTTTTTCCTAACTTGCCATTTTGATAAAAAAATGCAAACATCAATAAAAAATAAAAACCAACACTGTCCAAGCAATAGTTAAGTGTTGACACGAATCACTGATGAAAAAAGTATGCTAATTCGCAAAGAAACTTACAAGACTTATTTGTTCGGAGAAATTTAAGGTGTCCACTCAATTTTGCAATACCTACAATAGAGATTGTTTTCAATTTTTAGGAATAAACAATTAGCAGAAAAACTTTTCTCGGAATTTTATTGCACATATATCTAGTTGAATGCATGAGTAATGAATATGCATCAAAAGAATCAATGTATTCAGAATATTTCATACTAAAAAATCGTGGAAAAGTATCGTCAAGTAGCATTTGTACACTCAATTTTGCGATAGACTGTAGATCGGGTTGCGGTTGCCAAATGTGTAGAAGGCCTTAGTGACACAATCAAACTTGAAACATTTAGGATGCGGAATCACTGTTCATTTTATAGCAGCGATTGTAGTAGGCATATCTGATTGATCTGATTTTGACAGCAAAGCGTTTGGAAAACCTATATCTTTCGACGTTAAAAATTTCACGTCGATCCGTGATGTTTCGCAGAAGTTGGGTAGGATGGAAACTGAGAGAAGAAATTTGATTTTGGACGCATTAAAAACCCGGCGTGGTCAGGCACTGAAACTCGACCGTGTGCTGAATTGTTTCCGTGAACGTACAACTTTTGTTCGGTTGGATCAGTGGACGCATCGTAGTGGAGCTTACGATCGGAAGCTGTGGTTGAAGGTATTGATAACAATTAAGGCAAACCCGGGACTACGACATTAGCATTAGCATTAGCATTAGCATTGAGCAAGTTGCACAATATCGTAGGTGGTACGAGATCAGAACTGTTACGTCAAAAGCTCGCCTCCATCCGTTACTGACGATTGGTAATATCTCTTAGATGAAGGTATGCTTTCTCCAACAGAAAAGAATTGTCCTGGCCACGTCCTTGCAACTGCTAAGGAAAGGGAAGGAATGTTAGTTCGATATTTACTTAAGAGGGATGCAGAGAACTCTACGACCTCTCATGGCAAACCCGGGACTACGACATAATCAGAAAAACACAACTATAACCATAGTACCATCCGGAGAATTCGTATGCGAGAAGGTTATCGTAAGTTCCGTGCCTACAAGCAAACAAACCGAACGCTGAAGCAAAATCTGGTGGTCAAAAGACGCGCTCGAAAGTTGTACAACAAGGTTTTTACGGTGTATAAAAAAAAAGTTTTTTACGAAGTACGAAAATGTTTATGGATGTCGAAACGTACTTGAAGACGCATTTTGGACAGCCTCCAGATCTGAAATACGATAATGCCACTACCAGCTTCTGTGGAACTGTGACAATGGGGTCGATTATATTGAAAAAGACCTCAATCCTCCCAATTGCCCCCGAAGTGACTAGGTATGCTGCAGATATGAAGAGATCGTGTAGTAAAATGGCCGCTGAGATTGACCAACCGAGAGCCTAAACTTTGATGGAGAGTATCCAAAGAAAAGTACGAAAATTGATCAAAACTGCAACTACAATTTATTTTTCTGTTTACGCTGGAAAGCTTCCGGTGCAAAAATACTTACTTGGATAATTTATCAGAATCAAATTTCTCCTGAATATTTGGCTTAGTACAAATTATATTTGCATCGAGTTATTCTGCTTCCTAATTGAAATATTTATTTTTCCACAAAACATCCTACGATCAGAAGCATCTTTTCACCCTTTCGGCTATCGTTCATTTCATTGGATACATTTGGCAAAATGTATATTCCAACGCCGACATAAGGTATGCCATTAGTGCGATCGATTTACGCCAAAATTGTGCTATTTATAAACGAACACACACGAACGCACACATTGATTGATGAAACCCAGTGGCGGTTTCTTTGGCGAAGCGCTGAGAAGAGAGCGAACAACGAACTCATAAAAATTTCCTCCTTTATCAGCATCATCAACATCATCATCTGCATCGTTATCTTGTCATAACCCTATCACCACCACTGACGGGGCGCAGAAGTGCCGAGAAGTTTTGATATTCGAATAAAAAGTTCAATCGTTTCGAAGAGGGGGGTTTGGAATCGAAAAAGTTGTCCGTGGTTAGTTTAGGGATGTATAGATTAAACTGGAATGATTTATGCAGAATAGAGAATGCGTAATGAAGGTTTGGGGTCGTGATGGTTATAGGCTTCAGATGGGGCGTATCACGAATAAACTTGGCATAGCATTCGACAATTCTTGAGAATGGTTTGATGATGGATTGACTTTTTTTTCTTAGTCACACTGAGAGAACGGGTTTTGTATCGAATCTTTTTTTTTTTATTACTATTTTAGTGACTTTCGACACATTTCGGCTGGTTCGTCACTTTTTACTTCCATTTTTGGAAGAATGTCGGGAGTGAGAATTGAACTCGTGATCTCTGCGTGAGAGGTATGAATGTTACCACTACGCCAGATCGCCTCCACATATATCCACATATATTGAATATATTGAATATATTGAATCATACAACGCTGAGAAGCATCTCTTATTCGCCTATTTAAGATGGTTTTGTTATTATTTGGCTCAGTTTTCTGAGTCATATAATCATTCGGGCACACTGATAATCATACGCAACCTTGGTTTCATGTCGATAAAATAATGCAAATAGTTGAATGTGAGTGTGTGATGCATTGTTGCCCAGCAGTTGACTGACGGCTACTCCCAGACGCTCCGCTTCGACTAGAGCTGCTTCGGCAGTCAACGCCTACAAAAATGACTTGACTAGAAAATGAATTGACTAGCGAGGATTACTGGTGAACTAGTCCAGTCAGTGCTTATTTTAACTGACTCGACTAATGAATACAAATCTGCCTCTTCATTCAACTGACTTCAATCCACATTTCCATTTCCCCCTGACACTAATTTTGTACCCCCGTATGCAAACTTATTGTGCGTCCATATAAAGAGGAACGAAAACTTGATTCCTGATGCGAAAAAGTAGTTACCCCATCAATGGACGGTTTATCTTCTACCGATCGTGAACTCAAACCAACGAACTTAGACATTTATCAAGTATGCTATAAAGGTCCTCGCATTAGTATTAGTTAGTATTAGGCGTGCAAAATAGCGCACACACAGCACGCTATTTTATACGTGTGAGTAATTTTCGTGCACGATACAAAAAAAAATCCACCTCACCTTTAGCGTTTGTCAAACCACAGTGAACTCAAACATCGATGCATGCATAAGTATACATGGGAAAGAGAGAGAGGAACGAATTCGTTCGTCACTTCGTCACTTCAAAATGCAATGAGGACAATTTGACTGGGAAGAATGAAATGATATAGTCGAGTCGGTAGAGGGAGATAGCGACTAAACGCACGACTGACTGTTCAGTCGTCGGATATAGATAGTCGGTTAGTCAGCCGACTATCCTCAGTTGACTATAACTATGCCGGACCCTGGTACTAGTATCGTAATGCATCGAAATCCGGACACTTAAGCGCTAACGATAGTAACTTCGACTACTGAAAAAATATTGACATATCATTAAAAATTACCCTTTCCTATAGAATTATAAGGCACTAATGTAAATTATGAGTTCCACAAAATCATGGTATATTTGTTCGAAATTTGATATGAATTCCGGACACATTTTGTCAGCAACTTTTCTCTGAGAGGAATTAGTTATTGTTTTTTGTAGAGCTTATTATTTCATTGTTATTGTATTATAATCCTCAACCAAACATAAATAATGAACAAAAGTTATGAAGCTAATATTTTATGAACATACTCTTATCCAACTCCTTCAATAAGAAATTTCAATTCAACTTTTGATCCGTCCAGATTTAAAATCATTTTCAGAATGTGTTTTTTTTCTGCCGAACATGGGTTTGCGAAACAAAAAAATGTGTTGTTGTTGTTGTTGTTGACATTTTTTTTCAACAGCTAGATAAAAGGCTTGGCATTAGACTAAATTGATATAATAGTAACTATCATTCACATTAATTAAATTTGTAAAAGATTGTCATAATATTGAATATAATGAAAAAGTGTCCGAATTAAAAAGCATTCCAATACTACACGCAATTGTTTATCCACTGACGCTGGGGTTCACAAATAACGCATGTTAAACAAGGACAAACAAAACCGACTGTCTTTTTCGTACATCAAATAACAACAACAGCATTGTTTTGAAAGGTTTTCAAACGACACGGCGTCTCCATGCGTTTCATTTGCATACTGGAACTCAGAGTACACTCACGTAGCTAAGTATGATCGAATGAGTATCACGGAGAATACGATTTTCCGGTTGATTTCGTTTCTATAGCTGCTCTCACATACACGAGAAGCATCGATGCTGATTAATCGTTCCAGCGATGAGAACAAATCGTCGGAAATTACCAAAATTTATTTTGGAGCGGGAGAATGTGTTTGGTTGGTTGTAAACGTAACTGCGGCGGGCACTAATTTTGCATTCCAAAACCACATGGCATGGTTGGTTGGTGAATTGCAATTATTTGGCGGTGGAATGGTATAGGCGTATCGAATTATGTCTTATAACGTTTGCATGGACGTAGATGAGCATATCAGGTGAGCTAGAAAATTGTTGATTTAGCGGCTGTATAATGTATTTTCACTTCATCTCTACGTTTTCCATCTCCACAATCAGACTCCTTCCCAATGTATTTTCCCACTTCTTCCCAAAAATGGCTTTATTCAAAAACTCATAACTTTTGAACCACTGAACCGATTTAGATGATCAATATACCAAACAAAGCCAAGGAGCTAGTTTTTATTAAAAAATATAGAATTTGCAAAAAATGGATTTTATTTTCGTGCTTATTGATTGTAATCGTTTTTCATTGCTTTCAAGGCTTTGGACTAGAGCGTGCTGTATTTGTTTATATTTTTTCTTGAAAGTTGAGTATTTTTTACATAACATATCAGAGATGCCTTTTTTTTCGTTTTCGAAATATGATTATAAATTTTTGAAAAAAGACTTTTGGGAAAAAGTGGAAAAAAATGATTTTTCGGACCACCCTCAAATGGAAATGGACACCCTAATAAAAAATTTTGAAAATATGAGTCTAATGTTTCGCGACAAGGAACAAAATCACCACTATTGACGAAAGTCTGAGAGTCACTATATCGGTTTGGCATGGAATGGCTGTATAGCTACTGGTGCTGTAGCATAAATGCGTGATAATATAACACCTCATTTTAAAATAAAGTTGGAAAGTGTTTTCTAAGAGTAAAAAGGAAAACATAAACGAGAATCTATATCTATCTCGGTCTGGGCCGTTGCAATGTGTCTCTTGTTTCGCTCGCTCATATCGATCTTATATTGCTATACCATATCTACTGCTATAAAAATGGCTTTCTGTCTGTCTGTCTGATTCTTATGGACTCGGAAACTACTGAACCGATCGACATGAAAATTGGTGTCGACAACTCAGTCAAATGGACAAATTCCAGGTTTCAGCAGACACAACGGTGACACGGTAAGTTTTTCTTCCTTTTCTTTTCAGGTGGTTTGGCGCGTATTCCAAGAATTCCCGGGTAAGCACAATTTTAATTTCTTATTTAATTTATCTAATTTACTACACTACGATCTAATTAAGACCAATAATCTATATAAATAAAAATGTAAGGCAAAATCTGTTGGTAAGCGGAAAACCCGAAGAAGGGATGGCCCGATTTTAGCCTCCTGTATTTTGTTGTATTCGTCTTTTCCCGTAGAACAATATAGTGGAGAGAAAAACCGGAAAATTTTCGGAAAACTCTGAAGGAAGGACGGAAATTTGAATTCCCACATGTTCAAAAATTACATCATAATAAGCGTTGTTAGTCCATTCGATGTTTGCGCTATCGAAATTGATATTTGTTGGTGAGTGGAATTGCTGACCCAAACATGTAAAGGGTGTGTCACATCAAATTGCATCACGGAAAAAACGCTGTAGAAATTCGCCCAGTAGACCGATCCTTTTGAAAATTTTAGACAGTAAAATAAAAACTATTAAACAACTTTTGGCATTTTCTTTTTATTCATACTTCGAGCCCAAGCCCGTATGCTCGCACCTTGCTCTTTACCCCGTCCATAAGGTTCTGTACAACGTCAGGTTGTAGTTTTTTTTGAACAGAAATCCATTTTCTCTTGAAGTCCGCCTCCGATTTGACAACTTTTGGCTTCTTCCGGAGGGCCTGCTTCATAATCGCCCAATATTTCTCTATTGGGCGAAGCTCCGGCGCCTTGGGCGGGTTCATTTCCTTTGGCACGAAGGTGACCCCGTTGGCTTCGTACCACTCCAACACGTCCTTTGAATAGTGGCACGAAGCGAGATCCGGCCAGAAGATGGTCGGGCCCTCGTGCTGCTTCGATAGTGGCAAACTTGGATAGTTTCTGCTTGCGAATCTCCTCCGGAATGCTGAATTTGTCCTCTGCGGAGAAGAACAAAAGGCCCGGCAACTGACGAAAGTCCGCTTTGACGTAGGTTTCGTTGTCCATTACCAGGCAATGCGCTTCGTCAGCATTTCGGTGTACAGCTTCCGGGCTCGCGTCTTCCCCACCATGTTTCGCCTTTCGTCGCGGTTAGGAGCCTTCTGAACCTTGTATGTACGCAGGCCCTCCCGCTGCTTGGTCCGCTGGACGAATGAACTTGACAAATTCAGCTTATTGGCGACATCCCGGACCGAACTTCTCGGATTACGTCTAAACTGCTTAACTACGCGCTTGTGATCTTTTTCACTGACGGAGCATCCATTTTTGCCGTTCTTCACCTTCCGGTCGATGGTTAGGTTCTCGAAGTATCGTTTTAGTACTCTGCTGACCGTGGATTGGACGATTCCCAGCATCTTACCGATGTCCCGATGTGACAACTCCGGATACCTAAAATGAATGCGCAGGATTAATTCACGACACTCTTTTTCGTTCGACGACATTTTTCCAAATTTACTAAAAATTGACAGTGAAGCATGGCCAACGTGATCTATACACTCTTATCTGATTACAAGCGAAAGCTGAAGATATAATTCCTAAAACTTAAATTTCTACAGCGTTTTTTCCGTGATGCAATTTGATGTGACACACCCTTTACTCCATACAACGGAGAAACATGTTATTTCCAAATGCTTGAAGAATCTTGAACGAGAATTGTGTCTGAAAATAATGTTATATTACAAGGACGAATTTTTGTAGAAGTACTAGACAATTTATAGTAAAAGGAAATTGTAAAGGGTCAAAGGGTAATCAATCAATGAAGAGTTCAGTGATTGGACTCACTAACGTTCACTTAGTAAGAAAACGTGGATGTTTGAAAGTATTCAATTCAAAAAATCTATTTCGGGCGGGACGAAGTTTGTCGGGTCAGCTAGTATTTAATATAAACGATGTGATGACTGGACTGCTACTATCAACCAGAGCGAAACAATAGAGAGTCCTACATTTACACTGATCCCTTTTACATCGAGGGGTCCCGGATATCAGAATTGCGGTAAACATCGATGCGGTGTAATTGTACAATCAATGCCCAATACAGCAAATGCTCGATTTACTACCGATTTTGTACTGTTGAATACCGTTGATACGTTGAAGCTCGATCAGGTATTTCGTTGTACACGAACAATTGGTATGTAGGGGTTTTTGGGGTCTATGGTGAAAAGACACTCCTCCCCCTCTCTAAAGGGGGGCTGCCATACGAATGAAACACAAACTTCTGCATAACTCGAGAACTAGTCAAGCAAATGGAGCCAAATTTGGGATGTGAGGGTTTTTGGGTACAAGAAATGTTTCTATGATGGTGTGACACCCCTCCCAGCTCTGGAATGGAGAGGGGGTCCCATAAAAATAATACACATATTCCAAAACTCTGAAGGAAAATGGGAAAATTCGAAAAATTCAATTCGCATATGTTCTACAACTACATATTGACAAGCGTTGTTAGTCCAATTGATGTTTGCGCTAACGAAATTCGAAAGTGGAAATGGATTGTGATAAAACGCACTCCTGTATCGTCTTCTATCTATATAAATAAAAATGGATCGCTGAATGTGTTGATAATAGCAAAACTCGAGAAAGGAATTATCCGAATTAGGACTGTTTTTATTCGATCATATTTTCTGTATCAAACATTTATTCCATGTAACGGAGAAACATGTTATTAGCAAGTGGTTAAAAAATCTTGAACGAGAATTGTGTCTGAGAATAATCTGATATTATAATGACGAGTTTTGGTAAAAGTACTAGGAATTTTATAGTAAAAGGTAATTTTAAAGGGTATATTAGAAGATCAATCAATAAACAGTTCTGCGATTGGACCCACGAACGTGCGATTAGTAAGAAAACGTGAATGTGATAACAAAAAATAAATTTAGAGCCGGACGAAGTTTACCGGGTCAGCTAGTATATTATACAAATGCTATAGCAGTGTTTGAGAGTCATGACATTTTATGTTATTTTTAGGCTTATTTAATGTGATAAATCGTGATGACAAAACATGTGCTAAAAATAATTTTGGATGTACCTGTCAGACACGCCTCGCACTTGAAGATGGAGTACAATGCTTGATTGCAGAACGGGCAAGGCTTTGATGAAAAGCTTACGACGGAGTATCTTTTTCTGATTCAAAGCCGTTTGTAATATGATCTAAAGTTTATCATTTCTTCGGGACTTGCTCGATTCTCCCTAAAGAAGGGTACAAGATCTTTTTACTCCAGTTCTGAACAGATTTTTCGATTATTATGTTGACGGCATAACAGATCGCAAAATAATGTTTACAACTAGTTTGATGGTCAGTTTAGAATCTAAACTGAAATGATGTGCTACTTTGTTGCCAAACATTCTTCTCTCTCTATGGGACACTAAATCAAAGTCGTGTTGAGTGATTTTTGTAATGAAAATTGCACACACAAAATCGCTTACCGAAATTGCACCTTTTATCGGGTTTTCATGAAAATTTTAGGAAATGAAGGACTGTTAATTGATCAGTGTTCAGTCATACCGGACTAAGTAACAAAATTATGATTTCGACTAAATCGAACTCAAAGTTCGAAGCTGTGAAGTTTTAGTAGCTCCCAATTATTCTTTCTTAGTTACTCTTTAGTAAGGTCGTATAATGGTATTATGAAAAAAAAAAGAACCTCTTTAAATTCAATCAAGAGGATTTTACGACTGGCTATGTGTACTTGGTCCACTCTGACTGAACAAAAACATATTATTCAGAGACTTGGTCCACTGTGAATGAACTGTGATATGATAAAATCGTATAATTTATTCAGTAGAATTTCCCCCACTAGACCTATGACATAAAACAACCCGGTTCTATGACTTGAACCAGTATTTTACTTACAAAAAATAATAGATTAGCATGTATTTTCGAGTACAATTCTTGAATTTCAAAAAAATATATCTTTCAACAACAAACGGGTTAGCAAGATTTTGAAAAAGAGTACCTGCAGTCAATGAAAGATCACGGTTGAATTTGAAATCGACCATGAAAAATGCTTGCGATGCTTACGAAGTGCTGCCTTCGTGAGAATCCAACATTTTTCTACCGGGCTTTTTCCAAAAAGTTTTTCGGCACCAAATTCACCTGAGGTTAAAAGGCGAAATCAAATCAGACTAGAACAAAGTCGAGCGTTTGTGCTTCTTTATAAATGGCACAATGCGCTTTTAAAGACACTCTTTCTTGTATAACGTTGATGTTCATAGTTCCAGAAGAGATGTAGGGAGCGCTAACTTCTCCTCATCCGCAAACCACCTGCCAAATAAGAAATTTCCTCGCCAGTTTTTTCCTTTGAATATCCTCCCGAACATCAAAAAGGGCTTAGGTAGTCCAGGAAGTTAATAGAGTTGACCTTGATGTAAGTTTCTTCATCCATCACGATGCAACACGATATAGTAAGCAACAACATGTAGAGTATCCGAACACAGGTATTGTGATGGTTTTTTTTGCTTCTTATTCAGTTTCATAGCTTTCATGACAATATAGACTGACACCTTGAATTTTCTAGTGACATCTTAGATTGATATGCTCGCCTGACGCTCGGATTCTGCCAAAACGTTCTTGTCCATCTTGAGGTTAATCGTACCACTTTTATGGTCGCGACATTTTTTTTTTTCGACCGTTAGACACTTTTTGCAGGTGTTTATTACACATGACACAATGGCATTTGCGATCCCAAGCTTCTTAGCGATAAACCGATGAGCGATGTAGCAAATGAGAGGCAAAGATGAATATTAACTTTCAGCACAGAAAGCGATCATGATGTTTTGGTTCGAATGCTGACCGGTTCGCTGAGTGCTAACCGAATCATAGTTCTTTTGTGTTTGTGTTATGATTCGTAGCACGTAACAAGAAACGAATGGCACTGGGAGGAATGACTTCTGCAAGAGCATATTTGAACAAGCCAGTATTTCCAGCATTGAATCTGCTTCGATCAGCCGCACAAATATATATGAAAGCGCATGTCTGTAAAATCTTAAAATCTCGCGCCCTGAAGTCAGCTGAGCAAGTGTTCGAAAGCTTTGCTCTAAATTCAGCAATCGCCTCGTCGAGATGATCAACAAAAATTGAAGTCAAAATGTGTAACTTCTTTGAATTAGTCAAACAAACGTGATTTAACTCAAAAGCCCGGATGGAAATAAATTAAACAGAAGAGAATTACATTTGAAAGTGCGCCCTGTAAATAAACCTCTCCATCTTTAATGCTGGACGCTTTGCAAAGAGTATCTGTGAAGCACCGAATTCACATATGGAACACTCCATTCCTTAACATTTGATTTACAAAATACATTATACTAGGTGGGCAGCTTAATTCGTTCCGCTTCCACAAAATGGTTCAAGGTGCTATGTATAGAATCCATAAATCTCCAGAAAAATGGGAAAAAGTAGTAATACTTTGAATAATGTATTAATCCATTTTATTATTCAAATAAGTGTGTTTTTTAAGCAAAAAAACTAGTGAACATTCGACTAACAGAAAAACTAATTCTATCCTATCTATCGAACTCATAATTTCCATTGACTTCTTCCTGTTCAAATGAGACAAGCCTCTACTACAAAGAAAGGAAAAATAGTGGGCGGGTAACTTTCACAAATGCTTCTGCGGCCCAGAGGTTAGCCTCTACATTGTTCTTCATTGTTATGACAGTTCTCTCGGGAATTCAAAGTTCTAACAAACGAACTCTAACATTTTTTAACACGATAACCACAAGTTAGCATTGTAATGGCTTCAGTCAAAGTTATATAATGGTATCAATCTGAGTTAAAGCTTCCCAACTGAATCTAGGAAAAAAAAACCCTTCCGGAATCATCCGAAGAACCAGCATACACTCCCACACACTTCACACAAACCAAAAGTTGATGTATCCCGAGTGGCCTTTTTATTGCCGCATACACAGCTAATACTCATCCAGAGAAGTGTATACTTGTGAAAGTCCATCCCACGGTCTTCACAAGTTCCAAAGAGTTGCTTTGAAACCCAGCCTTCCTGCCGTTACGCTTCCCAGGAACGGTGGCAGAGGGGAATGTTTGCGGAAACGAGACTCTTCTGTGGCAGTTCATCATCGCTGCCGTGTCTGCAACTTACGTGGCCTGAGAACATTCCTTCGCCGGGTGGTATATGCTATTAATGTGTCGATGGAGCCGATTGCACAATCATTTCCCATCTGGTCGAAGGCTGGTCCTTTTTTTTGGCTCGGTTAACATTTGCGTTTGTGTGGGCTGGACATGGTAAATTTTGATTTGCTTGCTACATGCCGACCGGAAGCCGAAGCTGTGTTATCATCTGGCCTCTATAATTGCATTAAAAGCTCGTTTGCAACGAGTCTCCTGGCGGGAAGTTGCAAGTGCAAACGGAATACCCGATATTAGCTTCTTGGTTTGTGTGTAATTGAATGGATATAATGCTACATGCTTTGTTTGAAAGTAGATTTAAATAGGGTAAATACTGTTGGGATTCCAACAAAATCCCATTGGTTTGCGTCCGAAGTGCGTTTTTCAGAATATTAATAAAACGGCAAACCTAAGAGCGCCATCTTTTATCGAATGTCAAAACTTATTGATCAATTCACTGAATACGAGCGCCTACTCCATTGTCAAGATTCAGACAAGAAGCTTTCTTGTAACTCATGTTCCAAATTAAACTGTTTCCAATTCGTAATTATCCAAAAAATGTGAACGAATGTCAACCTAATCATTGAACATTTTCCTGTCGTTTCATATCCAATATTGGCATTCATCAATCATCTTCTGGGACTCCCGGCGAGTTCCGTTAACGGTCAGCACCGGGGGCTTTAACAAAAGCCATCAGTACAGAAATGAAGCGTAGCACCGAAGACTAGTACAAAATGCTCCCTCACGCATCATTAGGCTCATTCAACAAACCTCCAGCATAACTCAGGGAACTAGAACAAAGACAAGCATTCTCGGCACTGTTCTCATTTTTCCCCGTAAAGCAAACACGATAAATCAAACTTCGTTTATCGCAACGATATTCTCAGCCCACCTACTACGAATGGAGATGTGAAATATTACTTCCATATTACGTCTTTGTGTTTATCCTCATTTTTTGCAGTTGTTGAATCAACTATTATATCCGTTGCCTTTTACATGTATGACGAGCCTGAAACGATAAGCTCCCCTCTGAATGCTGTTGATACTTACAGCTTAGCGAACGTCTCTCGGATCCCAATCACTGTGTTAGGAACTTCATGTCTCTCGTGTGCACAATCTAGTCCACACATATCGAATCTCTAGTGAAGCAATAATGTTCCTTGAACAAGTAAAATCGGATGAATTTTCGATCAGTGCACGAAAAAACTCAATTTTCAAAATAACACAAAATGTGCCATCAAAATTTCTGACAAAAGAAGATCACATGAGTAATGAGCTGATCTTCCATGTAACTTTTCTAAATGGGCCCCAGAATAATACGCACGTCTTAGGAACAATCCAATTAGCGCTAATGGCCCAAAAATTCCTCATAAAAGAGGAAACACAAACGAAAAATTTAGTTCAACGGGGCAACATCCATCCAACATTCGCAGACAGCACGAAAACGAAAATGAGTCCGCAAATACACTAATTACGCGCTCATCACTCTCCCGGATAATTCTATCGTCCCCAACATATCCATGACACACGGCCTCAACAGACAAACCGGGACGCCATCAATCTCGTCCTAATCGGTGTAAGGTTCTGTCCTCCTTTGCGCTAAGAAACGTAACGTTACGGAAGCAATCTTCTATTAAATTAGAGTGTTCTTTCATCATCAATGGCGCTTTCGCGCTTTGGGGACCCTGTTACGCGACGGTGTTTCATATCACGCCCCACCCTCGGATCACTACGACTCCACGGACACCATATCTGAATATATTAGATTTAAAACCCTGGGTCAAGTCCCTGACGTAATAAATGTGCCAACAAAGACATACCTTTCATGCTACGTCTTATTGATTGTTTATATAATTATATATTGCCCTTCCGGGAGTGAGACCTAACGTGTGTCATAATGGGCACCTTACACGATCAACCGGATTGACAATAAGTGTCTTCAATATCGTGACAGCTAGGCTTTCAACATCTGATCTAACCTCAATCAATATTTTTCCACCTTACACGGTCAATATCGCCCTCAACCCGAGACAACGAAAATATCCGCGATGGCTAGTTGCGACATTCGAGTTTGGGATCCAAACTATTCTCTATCAGATTAGAAGGCTAAAAGGCAATTTTCAATTGGTAAAATTTGAATGAAAATATCTACTTGGTATTATTTAATTAGTTGAAGCGCGTAGTCCTAACCTTAACTTACCTACTTCCTCTGAATTTTCAGATATTCCTACTAAAATGTATTATTATAATATAACGTCAATTTCAGACATAATTTTTGTATGGGATTTTCTCACCACTTGCAGAAAAAAAGTGATTTGCATTCACATAGAATACTAATTTGATTCGTAAAAGTTAATTTTCATTCATAATTTACACTTTAGAATTCGGTTTTTCTTCTCAAAAATACATCATAATACTCGTTTCACAAATACAGACTGTTCCTTTCAGTTTCAGAGATGCCAGATTATTTTAGTTTGCGAAAATATATGCAAGTTATTTTATCTGCAAGCAAATGTTTTTATTCCATAAATGAGACTATGACAGTAGAACCCCGATTATCCGCGAGCGGGTGATCCGCCCTGCGGATTATTCGTGATTCCATAGTAAATCAATAGGCCTTTCCGGAATTTGTTAGTGAGTGGTAGGCCCATGCTCTTTTGTTGTGGTCATGGCTTTTACATTATTTAGCCACTGGTGTACACGACCTTATCGGGATTCTACTGTAGCTTGAATTAACACATGATTTTTTTTCGTCTGTGATTTTCCCAGATTTTCTCATTCTCCAAATTTTATAGCGGAGTTCGAAGAAACACACAACCCGCTCACTAGCGCAAAGAATGACCGAGTTCAACGTTAAAAAATTCCTAAAACGTTGTTAAGTTTCATCCACTCTCTCACCATCACATTGTCAGTTTACTTTGAAGTTTTGATTTGTATCGTGAAAAGTACCGTATTTTGCTATTCAAAGTATCGGTTTTCCAAACCAAAAGCTTCCATTTATGATTCCTTCAATTTCAGTAGTTTATAAATTTTAATTGCAATCGCAAAAAAGACTAACAAAAATTAAATGTGCGCTTGCATATCTGGCAACTCAGTCTGGAAGTCCGTGAGGTAAAACGTCAACATCATGCATCTATATGAAATGTCACGATATTGATGCTCGAAAATCAGAAAATCCGGATTTCTGCGTGGTCGGCCATGTTCAGCTGTCATTATGCTCTCAAATGTCATCATATTGTCAATAAAGTTGACCGTGTAAGGTCCGCTTAATACTTTTGCTCTAATGACTGACATCATATGTGTTGTCCTGTGTTAATATCAAGAGGCTTGGAAAGAGGAAGTTCAAATAACATTTAGGACATTTATCACGTCGACCAAATAATGAGGCGCATCTGTACTAAAGGACAGAGGTTAGTGATCTTCTTATTTTAAATTTTTTTCTGAATTTGAATTTTTGTAATTTGTACATAATTTGTATAAAACTTACTCATTTCAGATGGCGATGAAAAAAACTACAGTAAATGTGGATAATTCAATAGAAACTTTTTTCCTCAAATCCTTTTTTAAGCCGTCTCCAAAAATACTTCGGCGCTCTGCGTGGTCGGAACCTTAGCCATGGCCGATGAAAAGATGGATGTCGACACGTTCCTCCTATTGGTCACAAAATTACTGGAATCATTAAAATTTTACGGTCTACCTGATTTTTTTATTTTTTTGATCGGTCATTCGGTGAGGGTAGGCGGTCTTTGGCACAAAGATTATCTTCAGCTGGTCCATCATGCGGCTCATTATGCCAAAGAACCGAGGCTAGGTCTGTTAAAAAGACCACGTCCTCCTTTATGTAATTCTT